>NC_060138.1:807719554-808023828 GCF_021461385.2 Schistocerca piceifrons
TTACTGTCATTACTGCCCCATAATAGTAATAGTGAAGTAGTATTATTTATTTACATGTCCACTGTAAACGAACATATCGACTTTCCACTCGTACTTGATATAGAGATTTCAGTACTGATCGGTACAGTTATAGAAATTATCCAACGTTAATTAGTACCTTAACTTGACTTGTCCGAATAAAACTGCCATTCAAAATCCGTTGTAATGTTATTAGCGACTGTACGTTGTTCTTTCTCATTCAACCTTCTTTCTATG
This sequence comes from Schistocerca piceifrons, assembly GCF_021461385.2. Classification (NCBI taxonomy): domain Eukaryota; kingdom Metazoa; phylum Arthropoda; class Insecta; order Orthoptera; family Acrididae; genus Schistocerca; species Schistocerca piceifrons. The sequence goes on from NC_060138.1 coordinate 807,719,810, forward strand.
CGTAGCAGAGAGCGAAGTAACAACATAAAAACTACAGTAAACCGCATATTCGGTTACTGCATACCTTCGTTCCGTTTTTTCCACGTGAACTCTAATCTAGCTAATTCACCTACCAACAAGTTCTAATACAAACACGTATCGCCCCGAAGTATTATTGCATGTTGTTCCCATTTACGATACAATCGATAGCATTAAATAAAAGCAACAGAGAATGGGATTTAAAAATGGAAAGGCTTCGTCGAGACTAATGATTACATTAAAGCTGTTACCACACGTTTTCGACATTTAGAGAAAAAAAATACACTTTTTATTGTTCTACAGCAGATCTCTCACACAATTACATGATAATCACAAAGCATTCAACGAGAATCCGAGAGCTGAAAATGGAAACTGAGATATAAATTCTGATATTTATTCAGTGAAGCATACGTATTCTAATACTACCAGGTGCCTACACACGGAGAAACAAAACGCTGCTAAAGGTAAACTCAATTAAAAAAGACGCTAATCATAATTTATGAAGTTGTGTCATTGAAGGGAAATGTTTTTAGTGAAACTTACACTGCAGTATGTTACAGACAGAAAAAAGTAAAATACGAGTACAGTACAACTTTTGCCGGCCGGAGTGATAGACCGGTTCTAGGCGCTACAGTCCCATAGTGCTCAGAGCCATTTGAACCATTTAGCCAGTACAACTTTTGATCTTTTGTTTCCTATTCTCTGTTTTGATTCTTGACTCGTCCACGAGTGCCTGGAGTGTGACTTTTGTGTCACTGGTACCCTGAGTAGCCTCAACACTTCCATTCATTCCACAAACAAAGTCAGCTACATTGGTACGTAATTCCCCTTGCTCCCCCACACCCCTCTTTTATCGGTTTGGGGGTGAGGTGCCGCAGCCGACGTTTGCCGAGGTTGCCACAGAATCGCCGAAGTCTGTGCTTCATGCTTTCCACTCGGATCATAACCAGAAGTCCACGTTTATTCTGGGAACATTGCTACAGCTTGTGGTCGTAGTCCAAAAACCACTAACAAGGCTGCTTGTATTCACCTTCTCTGCCAGTCATCAAAAGGAAACAAGTAAGACGTCACAAATGAAGTCTCAACGTACTCAACGAGTTGCTGCCTGCTGCTGAGCTGGTCTCTATAGCGTGACGAATAATCTCAACACGTATGCACACTGAGACAACCCAATACCCTTCCCCATCCCTTGTCCCCCATTTCTGCAAAGGGTTGTTGTTGTTGTGGTCTTCAGTCCTGAGACTGGTTTGATGCAGCTCTCCGTGCTACTCTATCCTGTGCAAGCTTTTTCATCTCCCAGTACCTACTGCAACCTACATCCTTCTGAATCTGCTTAGTGTATTCATCTCTTGGTCTCCCTCTACGATTTTTACCCTCCACGCTGCCCTCCAATACTAAATTGGTGATCCCTTGATGCCTCAGAACATGTCCTACCAACCGATCCCTTCTTCTGGTCAAGTTGTGCCACAAACTTCTCTTCTCCCCAATCCTATTCAATACTTCCTCATTAGTTATGTGATCTACCAGTCTAATCTTCAGCATTCTTCTGTAGCACCACATTTCGAAAGCTTCTATTCTCTTCTTGTCCAAACTATTTATCGTCCATGTTTCACTTCCATACATGGCTACACTCCATAGGAATACTTTCAGAAATGACTTCCTGACACTTAAATCAATACTGGATGTTAACAAATTTCTCTTCTTCAGAAACGCTTTCCTTGCCATTGCCAGCCTACATTTTATATCCTCTCTACTTCGACCATTATCAGTTATTTTGCTCCCCAAATAGCAAAACTCCTTTACTACTTTAAGTGCCTTATTTCCTCCTTTCAAGACACTGTCCATTCCATTCAACTGCTCTCCCAAGTCCTTTGCTGTCTCTGACAGAATTACAATGTCATCGGCGAACCTCAAAGTTTTTATTTCTTCTCCATAAATTTTAATACCTACTCCGAATTTTTCTTTTGTTTCCTTTACTGCTTGCTCAATATACAGATTGAACAACATCGGGGACAGGCTACAAACCTGTCTTACTCCCTTCCCAACCACTGCTTCCCTTTTATGTCCCTCGAATCTTATAACTGCCATCTGGTTTCTGTACAAATTGTAAATAGCCTTTCGCTCCCTGTATTTTACCCCTGCCACCTTTAGAATTTGAAAGAGAGTGTTCCAGCCAACATTGTCAAAAGCTTTCTCTAAGTATACAAATGCTAGAAACGTAGGTTTGCCTTTCCTTAATCTTTCTTCTAAGATAAGTCGTAAGGTCAGTATTGCCTCACGTGTTCCAGTGTTTCTACGGAATCCAAACTGATCTTCCCCGAGGTTGGCTTCTACTAGTTTTTCCATTCGTCTGTAAAGAATTCGTGTTAGTATTTTGCGGCTGTGACTTATTAAGCTGATAGTTCGGTAATTTTCACATCTGTCAACACCTGCTTTCTTTGGGATTGGAATTATTATATTCTTCTTGAAGTCTGAGGTTATTTCGCCTGTTTCATACATCTTGCTCACCAGATGGTAGAGTTTTGTCAGGACTGGCTCTCCCACGGCCGTCAGTAGTTCCAATGGAATATTGTCTACTCCGGGGGCCTTGTTTCGATTCAGGTCTTTCAGTGCTCTGTCAAACTCTTCACGCAGTATCATATCTCCCCTTTCATCTTCATCTACCGCCCATTTCCATAATATTGTCCTCAAGTACATCGCCCTTGTATAGACCCTCTATATACTCCTTCCACCTTTCTGCTTTCCCTTCTTTGCTTAGAACTGGGTTTCCATCTGAGCTCTTGATATTCATACAAGTCGTTCTCTTATCTCCAAAGGTCTCTTTAATTTTCCTGTAGGCGGTATCTATCTTACCCCTAGTGAGATAGGCCTCTACATTCTTACATTTGTCCTCTAGCCATCCCTGCTTAGCCATTTTGCACTTCCTGTCGATCTCATTTTTGAGACGTTTGTATTCCTTTTTGCCTGTTTCACTTACTGCTTTTTTATATTTTCTCCTTTCATCAATTAAATTCAATATTTCTTCTGTTACCCAAGGATTTCTACTAGCCCTCGTCTTTTTACCTACTTGATCCTCTGCTGCCTTCACTACTTCATCCCTCAAAGCTACCCATTCTTCTTCTACTGTATTTATTTCCCCCATTCCTGTCAATTGCTCCCTTATGCTCTCCCTGAATCTCTGTACAACCTCTGGTTCTTTTAGTTTATCCAGGTCCCATCTCCTTAAATTCCCACCTTTTTGCAGTTTCTTCAGTTTTAATCTACAGGTCATAACCAATAGATTGTGGTCAGAGTCCACATCTGCCCCTGGAAATGTCTTACAATTTAAAACCCGGTTCCTAAATCTCTGTCTTACCATTATATAATCTATCTGATACCTTTTAGTATCTCCAGGGTTCTTCCATGTATACAACTTTCTTTCATGATTCTCAAACCAAGTGTTAGTTATGATTATGTTGTGCTCTGTGCAAAATTCTACCAGGCGGCTTCCTCTTTCATTTCTTCCCCCCAATCTATATTCACCTACTATGTTTCCTTCTCTCCCTTTTCCTACACTCGAATTCCAGTCACCCATGACTATTAAATTTTCGTCTCCCTTCACAGTCTGAATAATTTCTTTTATTTCATCATACATTTCCTCGATTTCTCCGTCATCTGCAGAGCTAGTTGGCATATAAACTTGTACTACTGTAGTAGGTGTGGGCTTCGTATCTATCTTGGCCACAATAATGCGTTCACTATGCTGTTTGTAGTAGCTTACCCGCATTCCTATTTTCCTATTCATTATTAAACCGACTCCTGCATTAGCCATATTTGATTTTGTGTTTATAACCCTGTAGTCACCTGACCAGAAGTCTTGTTCCTCCTGCCACCGAACTTCACTAATTCCCACTATATCTAACTTCAACCTATCCATTTCCCTTTTTAAATTTTCTAACCTACCTGCCCGATTAAGGGATCTGACATTCCACGCTCCGATCCGTAGAACGCCAGTTTTCTTTCTCCTGATAACGACATCCTCTTGAGTAGTCCCCGCCCGGAGATCCGAATGGGGGACTATTTTACCTCCGGAATATTTTACCCTAGAGGACGCCATCATCATTTAGTCATACAGTAAAGCTGCATGCCCTCGGGAAAAATTACGGCTGTAGTTTCCCCTTGCTTTCAGCCGTTCGCAGTATCAGCACAGCAAGGCCGTTTTGGTTATTGTTACAAGGCCAGATCAGTCAATCATCCAGACTGTTGCCCTTGCAACTACTGAAAAGGCTGCTGCCCTTCTTCAGGAACCACACGTTTGTCTGGCCTCTCAACAGATACCCCTCCGTTGTGGTTGCACCTACGGTACGGCTATCTGTATCGCTGAGGCACGCAAGCCTCCCCACCAACGGCAAGGTCCTTGGTTCATGGGGGGGGGGGGGGGGTATCATTATTTAACTCACAACTGTTAATATAGCTGCCCATCTCTCAACAATCTTTGAACTGAGCCGGTATGTAGATGTTTTCCCAACAGCAAGCTCGGCTTTAGTGTCAGTGTGAGACAGTTATTCACACAAGTTGGTCAGGAGGAATGGATGTCTTCCATTCTATCCCTCAACGGGACTGCTCCCCCGCAGCTGAAGTATCAGTCACAGTACATAATAACCTTTCAACAGGTTCTTCGTAAAAATGTTTGACTAACATACTCGTAGATTACGAGTATGTTTGATTAACATACTCGTAGATTACGAGTCTGTGTTAAATTCAAAGAAATGCTTGGTTGTCTATTTATCTGGTTGGTTACGAGTACTTTTCTCCACCAATTCAATGTTAATTGGAGTGAATAATATTAATTTATTCATTGCTGAAATCCAAGAAGTCAATGACAAAAGCCGATAATATTAAATAAGTTACATGAACACATCATTTGCATTTTGCGTTAATATTTATATTGTTCCAGAACATTCTTACAATGCACAGATTAAAGGAAATGACTTCACAGATCATGTACTCGAACTAACTGAAAACAACTGTCACTATTCTGCCACTCCCGAGTTCTCAAGCTCACTGCTTACATAGTTTCTCAACGATGTATTTTCTTTGAAAACATTTTTCAACCAAGTCCCATTAATTGAGTTCCAATTAAAATCGTTTCGTAAGAAATTTTAGTTACAGTTACGAAGATAATAAATGACTAATTATAATTAGGTTTCCAAAATTGCTTTTCAAATTTAGTGCCGAAATTCTCCTTTAGAAATGTGTCTAACAATACTTCAGACAACATTATTAATATTTCTTTAATTACAACACGACTTTTGATGCTAACATATTTTTTAGTACTTCACATAATATAGAAGTAGATTTTGAGGTTCAAATCTTACGTAATAATCTCGTTTTGACCAGATGATCGAAATAATAGATTGTCTGTAAAAGAAAGTTCTACAAATAGTAATTAGACAATTAATTACAATGACTTTCATTTCAGTTTTTATAGAAACATAATCTCTTGAAGGTGAAAGTAACTTTCACTGCATCACTTAGCCACAAATTTATCCCAAATATTAATTTTCACGTTTTATGAAATAATCGAATTTCGACGATTTTCCACTTAATGGCCGAACTGATTTTACCACTAATATTTCTAGTGTTCCCTGTCTGATAGTTACACAAATGAAATAATTAGGTTTTCTCTAAATTTCGTAAAACCGATGATTAGAATAACATACTTTTCCCATTAGTTACAGGTTCTTGTTATTTGTATTTAAATGAGCTGTAGTTGACTAAATAGGTGTATTAGATTATATGCATCTCGTTTAAATTCTACATGGAGCAATACACAGCACAAAAAGTGTATTTTAACATTTTTTTTTATATTGTGAATCGTATAAACCGTAAAAGCTTGGTACCGAATACTTTACATAAGGGTCCCCGTAGTGTGAGCTTTCACAATGGAAAGGTTGCACAACAGTGTTTTCTTGATAGGAAACCGCGCTGATAACAGCAGACAGTACATGAGATATATTGAGTATCTATGACGCCTCGACTCAGTTCGCCGACACACTCGTAATAGCGTCCAGTTATTCGACCGTAATCAAGGTGAGTATCAACTCTGCACGAATATTAGCTAATACATTCTGAGCCCGCTAAGACCCTTCATAATGGGGTTCTGTCCTCTTTAAAATGAATTAACGTAAGCCTACCAGAAAACTAATCACTCCGTTGAGAGAGGATAGTGGTCACTTCTACAGATAATATGGAACTGTTATCGGGCGGTCATTAGATCCTCCACTGCTGACGTAGTTCAAGGCGGTGTAGAGCTGTGTATATGTCAGTAGGTTGTACGAAATCAAATAAATAATACTGATTGGAGTAGAAACGTGAAAATGGCAAAAAGAATCTATTTTGATTGAAGTTGTCCTGTGTATTGATTAATCCACGCAGACTGCCCAAAATGTCTACTAAGAATTGTGCACCATCTGCAATCAAATGGCTCTGAGCACTATGGGACTTAGCTTCTGAGGTCATCAGTCCCCTAGAACTCAGAACTACTTAAATCTAACTAATCTAAGTACATCACACACATCCATGCCCAAGGCAGGATTCGAACCTGCGACCGTAGCGGTCGCGCAGTTCCAGGCTGTAACGCCTAGAACCGCTCGGCCACTCCGGCCGGCCGCTGAAATCATGTAACATGGTGCAAGAACAGTGGTCGTAGAGAAATCACACATGCAGGGAGTGGAGGCGAGTGTCACGCTTTGCCAATAACAATACTATGCCAACCCGACAGGAATTGATGCTGTCAGTGAATGCAGGTCTATCTCAAACAGTTCCCGAGCGAGCTTAGTGAAGGAAACAGTATGATATATAGACCTGCAGTCGGAGACCTCGTAGTGGAACATAAAGCTGAATGTCTTCGGTGGGGCAAACAAAACAGAAATTGGACAGTAACTGACTGAAGACTTGTTGTGTGGTCCAAGAGTCGAGATCTAGCATCCTTTCGAAAGATGAAAGTCGGGGAGTGCACCAACGGCCCAATGACGCATTTAACCTGCTGTGTGTGGAAGGTGTAGAGAAGGCAGAGGAATTCTCTGACATTTGAGTAGTATGTTTCATACCACGGCTGGTATCGAATCATTCGACTTCCCATAAATATGAATATTTAGATGTATTTCATCATTACTGCTGAACTGCCATTACCTTTTCTTCTACATCATCACTACATTAGCGCTATAAACATATTGGGGATGCTTTCACCTTCCAAGATAGATGTGCTCCTTGGTTTGATGAACACTTTGCCGCTCGGAGTGGCCGCGCTCTTTGAGGCGCCGTGTCACGGATTGCGCGGCCGCTCACGCCGGAGGTTCGAATCCTCCCTCGGGCATGGGTGCGTTTGTTGTTATTAGCATAGTTAGTTAAGTTAGTTTAGATAGTGACCTCAGCAGTTTTGTCCCTTAGGAATTCACACACATTCGAACATCTGATGAACACTTAGGAACGCTATTGCACCTCTAGAACCCTCTAAAGCATCCGATCTCAATCCCATTCACAACGTCAGGAACAAGTCAGAACAGTGAGACAAACATAGCTATTAGTATCACAGCAATTTCGTAGCTCTACGGTATCTAATTGTCAATGAGTAGCTTCAGCTTCATGTTGTATATCTGAAGAAACCTATGGACCATCTTCGTCGTTGGATATAGGCCATTATTAGGAATACGGACAGTGTGACACTGTATTAACATAAGGCCACTTGGGGTGATTAACTTTTAGCCCAGTGTGTTTATGTCTCAAAGATATTCCAGACAAGGAGATTCAAATAATAAAAGTAAAAGATGCGAACGGAATTTTAGGACAAAAATAAACATTTGTTACAAAATGTATAATAACATGCCACATATACTTATGTAACAAGCTGTGGTTGACTTACAAACGGAACTTTATTTCGACACTAACTGAGCCCCGTGGACTTTCCCACGGTTAAACAGTCACAGACGAACGTTAATAACAAAATTCACTATCCACGCGTATGTCATCACAAAATTATCTCTTGGGGGTACTGAGGCGAGGGTTATTTGCAGCCCAACAAACTGCGCGACACTGGGGGGGGGGGGGGGGGGGAAAGACTGTGGGACAGTCTAGTAGAATACATGTCGCTCACACCTCACTCGTTTACTTCAGGGAAAAAATCTTTGCGTGACCGAGCAGTGAATCACAAAATTTGCCAGGAAAGGGAGTAATTAATTTCACGGCTGTCTGTAACTTGCTACCACAGAAAAGATCACACTTGTCTTGGCGTGTATGGAGAACCAGAAATCTACCGTAATAAGTTGACCAACCCATGGGAACAGTGACTTTTCTCGGAATAAAAGATAGCCTATATGTTAATTTAGGATATAGACTAACTCCCATCCACATTTAATCCTCATCCGCCGAGCAGCTTCAGCGTGAAAGAGTAAGAAAAATACAAAGTTGATGAAGAAAGATAATAAGCAAATTTCTAGTTCGATGTAGCGCAAATTTTATAATATTTGTACTTTCAACAACGTCTACCTGCCCTGACGTGTGTGCCTGTTACCAGCGGATACGCATACCCAGTTCTAAAAGTAACAGAACGACGTCTCTCTGTCATACAGCATTTTAGAAGCTGTAAGATACGCCTGACGCTCAGCGGCTGAAATGCAACGAGCTTGTATAGAAGGAGGGATTAAACACTTTGTTAATTGTATAAGCTTTGTATTCATTACGTTGAATCATATTATTTAGGACATATTGAACTATAAAAGCGTTTTCACAAATACAATGCAGTTCAAAAGTAGAAGAACGAGCCGTGGCGGCCCTAATCTTGACTGTATGGCATTCCACTGGCGCCTCTAACTAATTACGTTGCCGATATCGATTCGATGGCGCGTCGTGAGCTTTGGTCGAGGTGTGTGCGTGTGTGTGTGTGTGTGTGTGTGTGTGTGTGTGTGTGTGTGTGTTCGGTTGGTTTAGTGGGGCGTGCAAAATCAGCTGGCTCACTGGAAATTTGTGGCTTTTGGGAGCCCCGGCTGTCCGGCGCGTATCTCTAGAAGTGGCGTAAAGCTAAACCGGTCAGGGGCAAGCCTGGTAGGCTCGCCGGCCGCGGTGGTCTAGCGGTTCTAGGCGCGCAGTCCGGAACCGCGCGAATGCTACGGTCGCAGGTTCGAATCCTGCCTCGGGCATGGATGTGTGTGATGTCCTTAGGTTAGTTAGGTTTAAGTAGTTCTAAGTTCTAGGGGACTGATGACCACAGTAGTTAAGTCCCATAGTGCTCAGAGCCATTTGAACCTTGTAGGCTCGCTTAAGAATTGGTAGCGGCAGGCGGCGCGAACACAGAGGCACGTCGCGTGTGTAGGGTGTATAATAATTATTTGTAATAATTATTTGTTGTCTACGGTTGTTCAAAGCAGAGATCCGGCAGAAAAGTAAGTAAAGACTTATTAGAGGTTAAATGAACATTTTAGAGACTTTGACACGTTAAGCCACAATGTTCGGAGGTGGCAGCAATCGTACAAGGAGGCCGATGACCAGCGGAGTTTGCGCAGCAGCTGTCAGCACTTCGACGGAGCAGAAGGGCAGTGCTTCAAGGAGACCAATGACCACCGCAGTTGGCACATCATACTTAACTCAAGTGAATGATGCATCTGGTGATGCGGAGGAGGAAGACAGAGCAATGTCCGACCACGCCAGCAAAGAGGTAAAACATGGAAGGCCGGGACGTGTGTCGACATCTGTCAAATTTCTGCCAAACGTGAGAAGCACATATCAACTAGCGGTCAGTCGCTGCCTTAGGACCTTAGTGGCATTGGCGAAAACTCCGAATAAATACCTCCGCCAAACGGGCGTCGGTGGTCATTTCAAGGGAGGACTTAGCTGCTACGCTGCTTGACAGAGGAAGATGTCGGTACCGCGCCAACAGGTCAAAGCGGAATATGCCATCTCAGATGTTACCAGAAAGAAGTTCGTGTGGGACCTATCCACGTGGACGGGATGGTGAGGATATAGGGGCTGCAGCCTCACCAAATGGATCACCTGTGAACCTAGAGGTTGACGAACTCCGCCAGAAGGCGCCGAATCTGTGGGTCGCTGCTTCTATTCCGGGACGGAGTACCCCGCACCACACCGTAGCCGCTTGTTAATAACGCAGCGAGCGAATTCACAAGGAGAAGACCGCGTCGATGACACAGGGGGAGGGAGGGGGGGGGGAGAGTTACTGGTAAAGTAACGAATGGAAGAATACGCCGCCTGGCGCTCCGCTGCAACACGAGCAGTCGCCACATCAGCGGTCACTGTAATCCGCACGCTACGACTCGGCGCCGCAACGCTGCCGCGAGGAATTGAGCGAGTTAATACACAGTGTATTATTCTGTTTGTTTAAAGGGTCTTATGTGTCAATAAATAGCGTAGTGGATCCACCAATTTTTCGATCAAGGGAAGAACCGATTCCACCGTCCACAAAATATCGCTTTCTCTCCCGCCATCCCTGGCACAATAATGACCATTGCTCCCCTCTGTCACTGACGCTCAATATATAGTGTCACAAAACCCCGACTCGCTACATGTGCAACATGGTCGGCAAGTTCCCTGCTTTCTTTGCAAACGTAAAGTTTACCGCAGCTCGACGATCGCCTGTACTGGTTGGAGGTAGTAACCCCGTGGCTGGAATCGTGCAAGTCACGGCTCCTTCACACCTGAGTAGAGTTAAGAGTTATTTTCTTATTTTGAGTACTTGATATTGTAAGATCACGTCTGTATTATAAGGAACAGGACCTGTTACATTAACAAGCCTACGAATATCTGAGCGCATGACACTCGCTCAGTGTTACTAATTGCAGTTGGTGTTCTAGGCCATATGTCGTGCAAGTGTAAGACTAGTTTACTGTGATAGGTCCTGTGAATGGAATAAACTGTAATACGATCTGTATGGGAGGCAAGGTAGCGTTGTGCATGTTTGTGTTATTGCATAAGCAGGCACCTGAGATGACCACTTGTGAATACTATTACACTACTGGCCATTAAAATTGTTACACCACGAAGATGACGTGCTAGAGACGCGAAATTTAACCCCGACAGGAAGAAGATGCTGTCATATGCAAATGATTAGCTTTTCAGAGCATTCACACAAGGTGGGCGCCGGTGGCGACACCTACAACGTGCTGACATGAGGAAAGTTTCCAACCGATTTCTCATACACAAACGGCAGTTGACTGGCGTTGCCTGGTGAAACGTCGTTGTGATGACCGTGTAAGGAGGAGAAATGCGTACCATCACTTTGATAAAGGTCGGATTGTAGCCTATCGCGATTGCGGTTTATCGTATCGCTACATTGCTGCTCTCGTTGATCGAGATCCTATGACTGTTAGCAGAATATGAAATCGGCGGGTTCAGGACGGTAATACGGAACGCCGTGCTGGATCCCAACGGCCTCGTATCACTAGCAGTCGAGATGACAGGCTTCTTATCCGCATGACTGTAAGGGATCGCGCAGCCACGTCTCGATCGCTGAGTCAATAGATGGGGACGTTTGCAAGACAATAACCATCTGCACGAACAGTTCGACGACGTTAGCAGCAGCATGGACTATCAGCACGGAGACCATTGCTGCGGTTACCCTTGACACTGCATCACAGACAGGAGCGCCAGCGATGGTGTGCTCAACGACGAACCTCGGTGCACGAATGGCAAAACTTCATTTTTTCGGATGAATCCAGGTTCTGTTTACAGCATCATGATGGTCGCATCCGTGTTTAGCGACACCACGGTGAACGCACATTGGAAGCGTGTATTCGTCATTGCCATACTGGCGTATCATCCGGCGTGATGGTATGGGGTGCTATTGGTTACGTCTGGTCAATAGTGGCCGAGCAACTGGCTTGTCACAATACGCCAGTCACTACTCCTGATGAACTGTGGTATCGTGTTGAAGCTGCATAGGCAGCTGTACCTGTACACGCCATCCAAGCTCTGTTTGACTCAATGCCCACGCGTATCAAGGCCGTTATTACGGCCAGAGGTGTTTGTTCTGGGTACTGATTTATCGGGGTCTAATCACCCAAATTGCGTGAAAATGTAATCACATGTCAGATATAGTATAAAATATTTGTCCAATGAATACCCGTTTATCATCTACATTTCTTCTTGCTGTAGCAATTTTAATGGCCAGTAGTGTAATTCTAAGGAGTGTTAAATTTAACCTGTATTGGTAGCAGTTTTCCCATTAATTTATGTATATATTTTACTCCCTCGTCATTCTCGGGGGAAGCTTTATTTGCACAGAATACTGTTCCCGTTTCAAGAGTGCTGGCGGAACATCTTGGACGGTAAACGACGCATTCCTGTTTCCTGCGCCCGTAGCAGAGGCGTGTTTGCGGCGGCACCCCCGTCGCCTCACGGCGTATGATATGATCCGCAGTCTGTCGCCTCCACCAGTCGCGTCGTGGTGACTCAAGTAAAGTTGATCGTGTCCTGCGTACCTCGGGTAAGTGTCGCCGCTTAAGTGGAAACCAGTAGTTAGACCCGTTTAGTAAATTTAAAGATCTCAGTATGTTAAGGCATGTTTGCCAAACCTGAGGATCTGTAACTATTCGTTTAAAGCCGGCGCTTTCATTACTATTTCTCAGCGCGTTAAGTTTAAGGCTTGTTACTTACGTATATACACTACGGAACTTTACTCTTACCTTGCTCCACAGTCATTAGCTATACTTTCTGTGAAAGTTGGCTGCTCGATCGTTGTTGCCTTTGATAGCGGTCAGCTGTAGCTCTCAGCTGACTTTGAATTTTGGGCAACTGTATAGTTGTTGTTGTTGTTGTTGTGGTCTTCAGTCCTGAGACTGGTTTGATGCAGCTCTCCATGCTACTCTATCCTGTGCAAGCTTCTTCATCTCCCAGTACGTACTGCACCCTATATCCTTCTGAATCAGTTTGGTGTATTGATCTCTTGGTCTCCCTCTACGATTTTTACCCTCCACTCTGCCCTCCAATACTAAATTGGTGATCCCTTGATGCCTCAGAACATGTCCTACCAACCGATCCCTTCTTCTAGTCAAGTTGTGCCACACACTTCTCTTCTCCCCAATCCTATTCATCACCTCCTCTTTAGTTATGTGATCTACCCATCTAATCTTCAGCATTCTGCTGTAGCACCACATTTCGAAAGTTTCTATTCTCTTCTTGTCTAAACTATTTATCGTCCATGTTTCACTTCCATACATGGCTACACTCCATACAAATACTTTTAGAAACGACTTCCTGACATTTAAATCTAAACTCGATGTTAACAAATTTCTCTTCTTCAGAAACGCTTTCCTTCCCATTGGCACTCTACATTTTATATCCTCTCTGCTTCGACCATCATCAGTTATTTTGCTCCCCAAATAGCAAAACTCCTTTACTACTTTAAGTGTTTAATTTTATAATCTAACACCCTCAGCATTACCCGTTTTGATTCGACTACATTCCATTATCCTCGTTTTGCTTTTGTTGATGTTCATCTTATATCCTCCTTTCACGACACTATCCATTCCATTCAACTGCTCTTCCATGTCCTTTGCTGTCTCTGACAGAATTACAATGTCATCAGCGAACCTCAAAATTTTTATTTCTGCTCCATGGATTTTAATACCTACTCCGAACTTTTCTTTTGTTTCCTTCACTGTTTGCTCAATATACAGATTGAATAACACTGGGGAGAGGCTACAACCCTGTCTTACTCCCTTCCCAACCACTGCTTCCCTTTCATGACCCTCGACTCTTATAACTGCCATTTGGTTTCTGTACAAATTGTAAATAGCCTTTCGCTCCCTATATTTTACCCCTGCCACCTTCAGAATGTGAAAGCGAGTATTCCGATCAACATTGTCAAAAGTTTTCTCTAAGTCTACAAATGCTAGAAATGTAGGTTTGCCCCGAAGGTTTGCCTCTCCGTAATCTAGCTTCTAAGATAAGTCGTAGGGTCAGTATTGCCTCATGTGTTCCAATATTTCTACGAAATCCAAACTGATCTTCCCCTAGGTCAGCTTCTACTAGTTTTTTTTTTTCCATTTGTCTGTAAAGAATCCACGTTAGTATTTTGCAGCCGTGACTTATTAAACTGATAGTTCGGTAATTTTCACATCTGTCAATACCTGCTTTCTTTGGGATTGGAATTATTATATTCTTCTTGAAGTCTGAGGGTATTTCCCCTGTCTCATACATCTTGCTCACCAGATGGTAGAGTTTTGCCAGCACTGGCTCTCCCAAGGCTGTCAGTAATTCTAATGGAATGTTGTCTACTCCCGGGGCCTTATTTCGACTTAGGTCTTTCAGTGCTCTGTCAAACTTTTCACGCAGTATCGTATCTCCCATTTCATCTTCATCCACATCCTCTTCCATTTCCATAATATTGTCTTCAAGAACATCGTCCTTGTATAGACCCTGTAGTGTTGACAGATTGCCAACACTACGCGCATTATTTAAGGGAGGCGGCCATTAAGCAAGCAGGCGGACTTGATGGTCTGATCTGAGCTTTTTCTGGCAAACACTTTGAACATGTCCTTTCTTATGACAGAAAAAGCAAATAGCTTGGCATGACGGGCAATTTTCACGCGAATGTCTAGTAGCACACCGCGGGCATGATTTCACTGCATTTGTATGCTGGCGCGGTACACCTGGTTTAGACCGTGGCGGCAGCTGCGTGGACGTGCGCGAGGGCAGTTGACCGGGCCGCGCAGCGCGCCCGGCGGGCCGGTTAATGTTACACACGGCTGGCGAAGTTTCAAATGATTCCTGAGCAAAGTCAAGTGTGTCTTGCTAATCCAGTGTGCTTTGCACACGTGGGTTCGAATTCCATCTTTGTCGCCAACTTTGGTGGCGTAACAAGAGAGCTATGCCACACTGAAGTAGCCGAAAGGCACGCGTAATCTCAAGTAGGCTAGATAGAGGTCTGAAACAGGATACTTATTAATGTTATAAAGAAAAGTATGTAGCTGCTGGAATACTTAACTTTTAATCCTTGTTGTATACATCGTTCTTGATGAGACATTTCATACGATAACTATCAAACTATGTAAGGCTAATGGCGCCTTGCTAGGTCATAGCCATTGACTTAGCTGAAGGCTATTCTAACTGTCTCTCGGCAAATGAGAGAAAGGCTTCGTCAGTGTAGTCGCTAGCAAAGTCGTCGTACAACTGGGGCGAGTGCTAGTCCGTATCTCGAGACCTGCCTTGTGGTGGCGCTCGGTCTGCGATCACACAGTGGCGACACGCGGGTCCGACATGTACTAAATGGACCGCGGCCGATTTAAAGCTACCACCTAGCAAGTGTGGTGTCTGGCAGTGACACCACAGACCCTCTTTCTATTCCTTCCACCTTTCTGCTTTCCCTTCTTTGCTTACAACTGGGTTTCCATCTGAGCTCTTAATATTCATACAAGTGGTTCTCTTTTCTCCAAAGGTCCCTTTAATTTTCCTGTAGGCAGTATCTATCTTACCCCTAGTGAGATAAGCCTCTACATCCTTACATTTATCCTCTAGCCATCCCTGCTTAGCCATTTTGCACTTCCTGTCGATCTCATTTTTGAGACGTTTGTATTCCTTTTTGCCTGCTTCATTTACTGCTTTCATCAATTAAAAATCAATATATCTTCTGTTATCCAAGGATTTCTACTAGCCCTCGTCTTTTTACCTACTTGATCCTCTGCTGCCTTCACTACTTCATCCCTCAAAGCTACCCATTCTTCTTCTACTGTATTTCTTTCTCTCATTCCTGCCATTTGTTCCCTTACACTCTCCCTGAAACTCTGTACAACCTCTGGTTTAGTCAGTTTATCCAGATCCCATCTCCTTAACCTCCCACCTTTTTGCAGTTTCTGTATAGTTATTAATGTTTGTATCGTAGGTTCTACTGGTGTGTATCGGTTGGAAGTACAATTCAATTGTATGTACTTCCAACGTATCGTGAATTTTGGGCAGTTGTCGATTTATTAAGGGTTGTTGTTAAAGACTGGTTGGAATATACAGGTGGGCATCTACGTTTAAATTTTACACCTACCCAGTTGATCTGTTTGAGCGACAGTGTATTTTATTGCTTAAGGTATTTTCTTATTAAGAGTTATGCATTTCTAAGCGGCTTTCCAACAGCTGCAATCAATGGCATGGCTTGTGATCATTTCCTCATCTGAATGAACGTTCTCCAATCGTGTAACGGTTACTTAAGCTTGCAATTTCTTGGTACATTAAACAGCTGTTATTGTAATTCAGTTGGTTGATAAAATTGTTTGTAGAACCTGCTTGCATCCGTGCACAGTTTATGCGACTTCTCTTGTTTTTTTTCTTTTTTTTAAACTCTGTTCGTTTGATTTTCACGTCCTGCTGTTGATGGTCCAATTGTAAAATTTTTTAATGTGATTTGACCTTGTACAAGTTTTGATGAGAATTCTGATTATTTTAATAAGTTTTGAAATTGTAATGTTAATATTGTTATTAAGTAATAAAATGTACTACATGAAACAAAAAATGACAAATATATGAGTCAACCTTTCATACTTTTCCGTTAAAACTATCCCAAACCTAGTTGTGAGGTATCAAAAAGTACCTAGCTTTCTCTGCGAGCATTATTTCCCCACTTTCGTTTTTTGTTCTTCAGGTCAATAAATACCTTGTACTATACACGGTTGAAAGTAGTCCACGTGTTAGTTAAGAGTATAAGCTAATTCCATTCCAGATCTCTTCCAAATCCGTACAGCCGTTTCAGCGTGATGGAGTACCAAACATACATAATATGTATGGGATTACCCCTCGTTGTGTTCAGCCTCCCCTGGCAAACCAACAAGTCAGCAGAATTCTAACCAACACATGTAACTCAAGCAGGGTCATCAAACACCAAAACTGCAAGTAAAGGTAAAATGAATATCTGACTCGAATACTTACACCTGAACATTCTAGTTGGGAGTTTATATTTCATTTTTATTGTTATATTTATCTGTGTCATACAGCTGTCGCTTTCAACAACAAATATTATGTTATTATATTTGCTGTATTTTAGTTTATGTCGGTACCATTCTTTCCCTCATCACCACTGCAAATTGTTTTTCTATAAATTGTTCAGAACTCTGAGTGCTGTCTGACAAGACTGGTGGAGAAAAATCGGATCTCAAGTAAATGAAACTTTATAATCACAGAAGTTCAGTGAAAGAACTGAATATTTGTTTCTTGATAATTTCCCTGAAGAATTTTGAAATATGGCTTTAAAATTAATCGCTACTGCAATTGAATCTGTTTCTCATGATAGATAAACTCATTCTTGTACCCATTTAATCAATTGTTGAGCAAATTAAGCAAGAGGTCGGGAGTGGTAAGGTCAGGTAACTCAGAAAACCAGTTTTATATTCTACTAAGATATTTATTTTAACCCAGAGATGTATCGGAAAGACATTTGACATGCTAAAACAACAAAACAGCGCAACAGGTAAAATTATATGTCTTTTGCAAAATTAAATTGAGGATAAAGGGTCACTTAAGGTGAAGATAAATAAATTAATTTATGTTTTTTATGTTTTTTAATTATTTTTATTTTTGATAGGGATTACAGCTAATAAACTAACGTCTGACAAATATAACATACATATTTTACAACACTGAAATTATAAGAGTGATATACCTTTTCAAGTGAAAGTAATTGTAGGCAAATCACTCTTGTCAACAAGGATACAAATAGATTCTTCCACCACCTCACGAGCGAAAATAGCTGAGTGACACTTATAAACAATAGCGAGAACCGGTATTGTCATCTGAACAAACCAATTAAGATAATAAATGTACAGCCAAGTTCTCTGTGACAGAAGTAGAGGATAATTAGTAGTTAACTTTATCTGAATCACTGCAATTAGTACAATTCCGTGAAGTCGAGAGTGAAATTGGAGAAACAGATAATGACCAGAAAACACAATTAAGCGTGCATAAACATAACTTCAGTTTGTTTTGGATTAAACAATAATACCAACAGCTCAAAGAGAAGGAGCAGATCAGTCAACTGTAGCCGCAACGGGCGTGCTATAATCGGAGCACGACTAATAGCCAACTAGATATCAGGGGACACAGTGTTCAATGTTTTCAAACGAAAATCCTCACCAGGAACTACAATCGGCGAGCAGTCACTCTGATGAAGCTGCAGTCTTGACGTTTAACATGGTTCAAATGGTTCTAAGCACTATGGGACTTAACTTCTGAGGTCATCAGTCCTCTACAACTTAGAATTACTTAAACCTACCTAACCAAAGGACATCACACACATCCATGCCAGAAGCAGGACTCGAACCTTCGACCGTAGCGGTCGCGCGGTTCCAGACTGTAGCGCCTAGAACCGCTCGGCCACTCCGGCCGGCCCGCATATAACGATAGTGGAGGAAACATCATTCGTTAAATCACAACGCGGACGAAAGTATGTGTTCAGAGATGGTGATAGACGCTCACTGAACAAGATCTTGAAGAAAATTAAGAGAGCGACAAGTGAAAAAGTCACTGCAGAATTAAATGTCGCACTGACGAACCCTATCAGCACCAAAACAACACGAAGAGAGCTACATAGGCAGGATGTGGCAGGGTGAGCAGGTTCAAATGGTGCAAATGGCCCTGACCACTATGGAACTTAACAGCGGAGGTCATTAGTCCCCTAGAACTTAGAACTACTTAAACCTAACTAACCTAAGGACGTCACACGGATCCATGCCCAAGGCAGGATTCGAACCTGCGACCGTAGCGGTCGCGTGGTTCCAGACTGAAGCGCCTAGAACCGCTTGGCCACAACGGGCGGCGGTAAGCAGGAGTTAAAAAACCACTCATCAGGGATGCAAATGCCTGTAACAGAGAAACGTGGTACCAAAGCCATAAAACCTGGAATATATATAGGTAGATAGAGTATCACTGAAATATTAATAAATCTAGAGAAATATTTCAATTATATACAAAAAATGTGTTGCAAACATATCGAGAGTCAGTTCTTAGTAAGGCGTACCCCTGACAGAGTGGAGTGTACAAGATTAGTTTCCTTACGATGCAGCTCTGACAGTCACCTAAGTCAGCTTAGACGGGAAGAAAATGAGTGCAATAATATCGTTACGGTTAAAATTGTGTGCCACATATTCAGTGCAGACTTCAGGGCGCTGAATCAGTCCCACTGAATAATGCACCCTGCATTGGCACAGAGGGAAAATAAATAAATAAATAAATAAATAAAAATAAAAATTCAACACGATAGTCACACATTATTTCAGAACTCATTAAAGCTATTCTTAAGTGGTAGCGGGAGGGAGTTAGGAATTTGTAAGTGAAAAACATGCAACATTATGTACGAACAGTTGTGTTGAGAGGACCGTAATATTTCTCATAATTTTCTATGTTGCTGTTGTTGTGGTCTTCAGTCCTGAGACTGGTTTGATGCAGCTCTCCATGCTACTCTATCCTGTGCAAGCTTTTTCATCTCCCAGTACCTACTGCAACCTACATCCTTCTGAATCTGCTTAGTGTATCCATCTCTTGGTCTCCCTCTACGATTTTTACCCTCCACGCTGCCCTCCAATACTAAATTGGTGATCCCTTGATGCCTCAGAACATGTCCTACCAACCGATCCCTTCTTCTGCTCAAGTTGTGCCACAAACTTCTCTTCTCCCCAATCCTACTCAATACTTCCTCATTAGTTATGTGATCTACCCATCTAATCTTCAGCATTCTTCTGTAGCACCACATTTCAAAAGCTTCTATTCTCTTCTTGTCCAAACTATTTATCGTCCATGTTTCACTTCCATACATGGCTACACTCCATACGAATACTTTCAGAAATGACTTCCTGACACTTAAATCTATACTCGATGTTAACAAATTTCTCTTCTTCAGAAACGCTTTCCTTGCCATTGCCAGCCTACATTTTATATCCTCTCTACTTCGACCATCATCAGTTATTTTGCTCCCCAAATAGCAAAACTCCTTTACTACTTTAAGTGCCTCATTTCCTAATCTAATTCCCTCAGCATCACCCGACTTGATTAGACTACATTCCATTATCCTTGTTTTGCTTTTGTTGATGTTCATCTTATATCCTCCTTTCAAGACACTGTCCATTCCATTCAACTGCTCTTCCAAGTCCTTTGCTGTCTCTGACAGAATTACAATGTCATCGGCGAACCTCAAAGTTTTTGTTTCTTCTCCATGAATTTTAATACCTACTCCGAATTTTTCGTTTGTTTCCTTTACTGCTTGCTCAATATACAGATTGAACAACATCGGGGAGAGGCTACAACCCTGTCTTACTCCCTTCCCAACCACTGCTTCCCTTTCATGTCCCTCGACTCTTATAACTGCCATCTGGTTTCTGTACAAATTGTAAATAGCCTTTCGCTCCCTGTATTTTACCCCTGCCACCTTTAGAATTTGAAAGAGAGTATTCCAGTCAACATTGTCAAAAGCTTTCTCTAAGTCTACAAATGCTAGAAACGTAGCAACGTAGAAACGTAGAAAATATAATGGGGTATAATTTTCTATAAAGGAAGTAATACAGCCAACCGGTTGCATACGTATATTCTAAAAGCTTTGACCTGGTTTCAATAACACTAAGGGTACCTTCTTCAGAATTAAAGTCATCAATAATGTTATAAAGTTGTTATAAAGTAAATGCCTAAAACACTTAAAACATTGTAACTTTGAAATGAAGTACATGGATAAAACTGGTACTTTCATTAATTAAATGACTTAACTTGTAAACATATATTATGGGGTATAAAGCTCAAGTCAAATAGCAGAAAATATGCAATAAAGTCGTCCACGGAAACGGTTAAAATTATTACACAGGTATAGCTTGTTATGAGAGCGCTACTCAAAACATGGGTGGGTTATTGCACAGCATCGAATCTACCATTTAACACGTGAAGTATTCCTAGTTCACGGTAACACGCACAGCGCCAAACTACCGCAGACAAACGGTCACTGCTTGGAAACGGCGCCCTCTCAACGCCCAAAACCATTTAATTAAGAGCAGTACGGTCTGTTCTCAACTAATTTTCGCTGGGTGATCCTGTGGCTGAGGAGCACAGTTGAATTGCTGTGGTATGTTTTGCTGGTATGCAGCGCAATTACAGTTCTGGGAAACAGTAATATGCGGCTAACTGAATTTACTGCGCATCGGGAGAGTGGTACTGATGACCCTTCAGCAACAGTATCCTTTTGAGCAGTTCAGACGTGGAATTCCACCGAACCAGCGTTAATTCTCCGTAGCGCCTCTTAGCTGTCAAACACAGAGGCATTGACCGATTTCCACGAACCAGTTTCAGAAATTCACCACAGGAGAACGAAAGAAGAGACCGACCTCCGACCTAGCTCCATATTTCTGTAAAGGAAATTTGCAAGTTTAGTTTAACGAAACGATGGCACTGGCCTTAAATTAAAATAATGGAGACTCTGGATCATTTATAGTAGATGTATGATTTGCGACTTTTACTTACACACTCACTGGAAAGGAGGACAGACTATTTACGACAGGGTCGTAGGGAAATTCTAAGTTACCTAGCGACGACAAGTACTATAGATGAGTAGAAAACAATTTTTTTAAGCATCACCATACAATTTTTTTCGGTGGAAATTCTAAGTAAAGCATTTAGCGAAACTGCAATTTGCAACAATCAGTTTCTATTTCCATGGCTGAAGTAAACAGAATCGTATTTCACCGTGCCACTTTGGCCATTCGCGCGGGAGAGGATACTCTTCACCAGAAAACAGCTGGACGCAAACGACAGTGAACTTTGGCCTTTCGCCGCGCAGGGTAGCCACTCGGTCTAAAGCGCCGTGCCACAGTTCGCGCGGCTCCTGCCGTTGGGGGTTCGAGTCCTTCCTCGGGCATGGGTGCGTGTGTTGTCCTTAGCGCAAGTTGAAGTAAGGTTAAGTAGTGCGTATGCATAGGGACCGATGACCTCGGCAATTTCGTCCCATAGTTACTTACCGAAAATTTCCAAATTTTGGCTGCTCACCTAGTAATAATGCGGTAACTTTCGGCATCAGATATGGACTGGATCGACAACGCAACGGTGGCACAACTATCTTCATCGAGGCAGAGAGCCATGAAGAAGCATAAAGGGTAAATCAGTCGGCTTTCACGACAACGACAACATGGATAACTGAGGCTCGTACCGTGATCAGAATTACAAGAAACGTGGATGTCATCTCAGCACTTACGGAGGGACTTAAGTTTTTTCCTTCACCATGCAGTAATCCTTTTGCTGATGTTAAGTGGTGCTGAACAAGCAGTTTGTAAGTTTTCCAGTGTAACGGCAGAAGAGATTCGTAGAGAAAAATGCCGCATTCTTTTAAAATCCAAGCCGGCAACACGATGGCTAGAGCTGAGTGCGACGTCCTCAGTGTTCTCCGCAACGATCCTCTCACCGTCGTCCTGCAGTTGAAAAGAGCCAGCTGAAGAGAACAATGCCGCAGTCCCAATGGAAAGAGTCGACTATAACGCGAAAATTCGATAGATGCTGGAGGAAAATGTGCCAAAAACTGCCCCGGGACCCTACATCCAGAATAGTGAGGACCATTTCAGAGCTTGTCAAATGGCCATCGCTGCAAGAAAGTGTTATTCAGAAATCCCTCCCACAGGCGCACAGACCACCCATTTTCTACGGTTTGCCAAAGGTACATAAGAAGAATACACCTTTAAAGCCTATAGTGAGCGCCATCGGACCGCACACCTAAAGACTTACAAAAACATTGGGCCAGCCTCCTCTCGAAGCACATTGGTCACTTCGCAGTATATCAAGGACACGGAGGACTTCATCGACTGACTTAAACGTCTACGCCTCCGTAAAGGAGATATTATGGTTAGTTTTAATATGGTTTCCCTACTCAATTGTGTGCCCATCACAGACTCGATAGACGTGCTGTCCCGGTGCTCTGATGACGCCATCTTAGATTTAACAACACACTGACGTCATCGTACTATTAAATGGAGGAGAATATTTCAATCAAACGGACGGCGTCACAATGTAGCTTTAGTTATAGGCGGACACTTTATGGAGCATTTCGAGAGCCAGCCGATGTGGTCGAGCAATTCTAGGCGCTTCAGTCTGGAACCGCGCGACCGCTACGGTCGCAGGTTCGAATCCTGCCTCGGGCATGGATGTGTGTGATGTCCTTAGGTTAGTTAGATTTAAGAAGTTCTAAGTTCTAGGGGACTGATGACCTCAGATGTTAAGTCCCATAGTGCTCAGAACCATTTGCATTTCGAGGATATTGCCTTAGAAACGGCAACTGCAAAGCCAACTTGTTTTTGTAGCTACGTCGAAGTTACCTTCGCCATATGGCCTCATGAACATGAAAAGCTGGAATACTTCCTGGAACACATCTATGAAATCAACGATTACATAAAGTTCACGATGAAAGTAAAGAAGGGTGGTTACTTGGCGTTTACAGACGTCCTTGTCCGCCGTAAACCCAATTGATGTTTCGGTGATAGCGATTACAGCAAGCTCACCCACACGGAACGGTATCTGAACGCCGCCAGTTACCACCAGCCAACACAGAAACGGTCTGTTCTGAGGACCTTCGTACATCGAGCTGAAACCGTCTCAGACCGAAGACTCTCTAACGCCCAAAACCTGTCGAGGAGGCTGAGCAACTTACATGAGGTTTCAAGGAAAAAGGGAACAGTAGACAAATTTCGCAAGCAGTTTCGCCTTAGCCACAAAAGCAGAAGGCGTCCGAAGAAGAAACGAAGAAAGTGCGTTTTTACCGTTTTGTTTGCTGAATGACAAGGAAGATTAGTGGACTCCTGAAGAGACATGAAATCGCCAGTCTTCAGTCCCATAGCAAAGATCTGGCAACTAATGAAGAGCGTGACAGATGATGTAGGCCTCAGCATATCTGGAATATACAAAATACTGCGTGGGTATGAGCACTTTTACGTTGGACAGACAGTCTGCCGTATTGCCCAGTGCCGTGTAGAACATGCTAGGTGTTTCCCTCTAAGCTGTTCCGAAAAATCAGCTGTAGCAGAACGTGGACTGGAAAACGGACACCGAAATACATTGCACTAGGCTTATTAAACGGACCAATGGCCACTGGGACAGCGTAATAAACGAATCAACAGAGATCAAAATATGGGGCAACACCCTCAAAAAAACACGGTTAAAGAGAACGGCCTAGGACCCTGTAACTGGAGAGCTGAAGCGAGCGCTGCGTTCCCGCCAACAAAACATGCAAGTGCGGGGTAGGGCACCACTGGCGGCAGTTCAGTTACGCAGTGTGAACAGGGTGATCATTAATAAAACCGACAAACTACAGGGACGAATTCCTGACAGTAAAAATAGGAGAAAAGGTCGTATGAACGTGTGTCCGGAGATGCATTTTTGCCATGGTAAATGATGCTGAAAATGAAAGTTCCTCTGACCACGTGCCATGTGTTCCTCGTGTGTTACAGGCTTCGACATTGACGCAGAGTACTATTGGCAGCAGAATGATCCAGTATTCACCAGGAACAAGTGGAAATGGTGTTTGTGTACAGCCAAGCAGATGGAAACAGTCGAGAGGCAGCATGGCTATAGTAAAACAAGTACCCTCACAGACACCAGCGATATCACATAACATTTAGAGCCCTTTTCGGCCGTTTGTGTGATCAGGGGTCCTTTCATACTGACGAACGTGCAGGGACGCGCCGGACTGTGCGCGTGCAGATTCGGAGGGCCAGGTCTAGAGGATATTGAAACGAATCCTAGAACAAGCTCCAGGCCCGTCAACCCGGTGTAAGCCAAAGTACCACTATATGTATCATGCATGATAACCGCTACTATTCCTGTCACCTGAAATCCCATGGACGCCACTTTGAACGTCTGTTGTGACGTGGATGCGATGCAGATCTGTACTGTGCTCGGGATGTTTTGTTACCGTTGCAAGCACAACGTCCGTTTCCGCACACATGTTTATACAACCTTTTTTCTTTCATTTTCAGTAAGGAATCCGTCCCTGCAGTTTGCTGGTTTTATTACTGTCCATCCTGTGTAAGTATGGCTTCGGCACCACGACGGTCAGCCAGTTCGACAGTGCCACGGGAGGTCTCTAGCGAAGGCTCTTGGGTAGTTGGCGTGGCTTGAAACCCGAGAATATTTTATTAATCGTGATTTTATTTCAATGCACGAAGCATTTCGAGCCCTGGGAACTAATCTTCAGTTGCTTCAACAGTCTGCAAAACGTTTTTCTTTTCTCAGATTCATATTAATTTTTGTCCTGGCAACACTACAATGGTATACGGTAAAGTGGCAGATAGTGGATAAAAATTTACAGTTAAGACATATATAAAAATAAGTTTCCGCTAGTGGATACGTAGTTTGAAGTACAATATGAGTAAACATTTTTATGTGCATCTATACACTTATGTACATATGCACATAAACATGGTTATTTGTATATGCTTCAAAACGATGTATCCACTCTATCATATATAGACATACATATATAAATGCATATGAACATTCTTACTCACACTGTGCTTCAAAACTGTACGTCCAAATCATTCTGTTTGTCTCAATTTTGCCGCGCGTAGTGGCCTTGCGGTTTGAGGCACCATGTCACGGAATACGCGGCCCCTCCCGCTAGAGGTTCGAGTCCTCCCTCGGGCATGGGTGCGTGTGTTGTTGGCATAAGTTAGTTTCAGTAGTGCGTAAGTATAGGGACCGATGACCACAGCAGTTTGGTCCCTTAGAAATTCATACACATTTGAACATGCCTAGCTTTGTAAACTTGTATTCACACTGTGCCACTTTGTAGTATATCCTTGTAATCTTACCAGAAGCAGAATTAACTTAATCTGACAAAAGAAAATAAATTGATGTAGAGTGTTAAAGCATGAGAAAATTGAAATGAAATCAGGATTGTACTTCCTTCTCATGTGTCTAGGGCCTCCCGTTGGGTAGACCGTTCGCCGGGTGCAAGTCTTTCGATTTGACGCTACTTCGGCGACTTGCGCGTCCATGGGGATGAAATGATGATGATTAGGACAACACAAAACCCAGCCCCTGAGCGGAGAAAATGTCTGACTAAGCGGGGAATCGAACCGGTGCCCTTAGAATTCTCTCACGCTGACCAATTTTTTTTTAAGTCTCATTTAGTTCGTTTTCGTTCGTTTCATCTGCTCGGTGCGGACGTCACAAGACACCCGTTTCAGTTCGTCGTTGATACATTAACTAAGGTTTTTTAATACAGAGGGCATATGGGTTGGGTTGTTTGGGGGACGAAACCAGACAGCTAGGTCATCGGTCTCATCGGATTAGGGAAGGACGGAAAAGGTAGTCGGTCGTGCCCTTTCAAGGGAACCATCCCGGCATTTGCGTGGAGTGATTCAGGGAAATCACGGAAAACCTAAATCAGGGTGGCCGGACGCGAGATTGAACCGTCGTCCTCCCGAATGAGAGTCCAGTGTGCTAGCCACTGCGCCACCGCGCTCGGTTGATGATTAGGACAGCACGAAGCCCAGTCCCTGAACGGAGAAAATCTCCGACTAAGCCGGGAATCGAACCCAGGCCCTTAGAATTGACTTTCTGTCGTGCTAATCACTCAGCTACCGGGGGCGGACATGACGATGGTGACTGATGAGGTTGTCCTTTATTGTACGAAAGAAACATTTAATTCTGCATTAGGGTGTTTCTTAGTGTATGTTATATATTTTTTTTAAAAAAAAGCCTTTCCCTGCGTAATTTTATACATCAAATCCTATTTGTACGAAGGTTTCCGAAAGCAAGTTGAGTACATAAAATTAATAAATAAGTAAATGTGTTTTCAGAATAGAATGAAAAACAAGAGCCATTTAAGATCCTCTTTAACAGATCGGGGACATCCTCCCCCTTCCCCCTCCCCCCCCCCCCCAACTTTGACCAAATGCTGTCTACTTCCTTGACACTGTGAGTCAGTGGAGCGTGATCTTCCATCACCTTCACACCCTCACTATTTTCACGCACTGGTTTGTAGTGGTGACCAGTCTTGATGTCGTTGTTGCGAGCAACTTGTTTTATTACTTGGATTAGGTCCCCTCCTGTCCTCTGTGTTTCTGTTATTCACGTAGGGCGGTCCTGTGTTGCTTGGCAAGTGATAGCTCCACGAATTGCTGTGTTTGTTTTGCCAGTTGTGGTTTCTGTTCCCGTGCAGATTGTTGTATCTTGAACCGATGATCATTTCAGCTCTTTCTACTGAAATGCTGAGCACTGTTTTGATGTTGCTGTGTGTTTACATTCTCAGATCTGCTGTGTCTGTTCGCCGTTGCCGTGCCTTCCAGCGTGCCTCCTGCGATTGTTGTGGCTGCAGCCTGCTGCCAGGCGCCATCGCCAGACATGCTTTTCGTTTCTTCGTGTATTAAATCCAGAAAGCCGAGAGAGGGCACAAATTGCTCTATATTTGCTTCTTGAGCATGGGTAAGTTTTTCTTTTATGTGCAACGGCAACTTCTGTTTCAACTGTTTAATAACGTCCTTGTGAAACGTCGTTTCGGCCCAGTATCTTATTTTGTTTACTTTCGACGTACTGCTCGGTTTCATGTCATGGGGCTTGTTCTTTCCAAAGTTGTTCTTGTGTGGATAGTGATCAATAATTATTGAAGAAAGCTCTTTGAAATTCTTCGTGAGTTTATCATTCTTCGGCTGTTTCCGTAGCCCATACGGTGGCACTTCCTCGAATGAAAACTCTTATTAATCGGATCCTTAGTTGATCATTCCATATTTTGAGTAACACCTAAAACCTCTTATGAATACAACGGGATTCTGTGACCTTTTCTCCGGGGGAACACCAGAAATTTCCTGTGTTTTAGAAGGGTCTCTGCTAAGAGTGTAGCGGATAACTTTGGCCCTGCCACCGCTTGACCGAATGAGCTATCCGTATAGGAACTGACCTGACTAGTCTCCTCTTGGCACTGTCAGTCATGTAAATGTACATTTATGAATGTGTCACCTGTACATATCCTTACCAATGATAAATCGGGGACGGTACCTTCCACCGAGGCTATCTCTCTCCATAGGTCGTTGACCTGACCATTTACTTGTTCGCGCCACTCTGGTATTTCGTGCTTTAACTCCATATTTACTGTATCAATTCACTTTTCAATAACTCATTATAGGCACTGTATCCGAGCACCATTACTTTGAGCACACTTTATGTAGCGGCACGTAATTCAGTCTTGAGCGATTCTTAAACTCGTGTGTCTTCCTTACCCAGGACGAAATGTCATTCGCAAATTCCTGGCATTTCTTTGATCTTACCCTCTTCTGTAACAGTTGTGAGCTATTATTCTGGTGTTTTCATTGTGGTACGCACCGTTTTTAGAAAGCCCACGTTATTAGATAACTATAATAAATCTGATACGTCTTGATATGCATCCTCTAATGAGGTAATCTTGGATCGTATTTCCATGAAATTCGCGATGATCTAATCGCATTGTTCCTTCAAGATCTTATCTAGCACTGTTCCAGTTTGATACGGTCTCTTAGACACTTTACTTAATATTGTTGTAATTTGTGCTCACTGTTCCTCTACAAATTCGTTAAAATTTTCTTTCGTCCGTGCATTGAAAATTTTCGCTAACCGATCGAAATTGTTACTCACCATAGCCTCTAATTTCTGATACAACATCACAAACCAATCTGCTATTGCAGACCTTTGCTGAACTGTTTCGGTAGAAAGCCGATCTACAATGATGTCTGTCTCAGTAGTGGCTGCATCCGTTCTCTCGGCGGTCGGCTCTGCCGTATTGCAGTTTTCGACGTTTCATAGACTTTTTATTTCTTCTACTTGATCCGTATTTCCTACCTAGCCAATTATTCTCGCAAAACAGTTAATAATTTTGAAAAATGATACTATTCACTCCACTTGCGGTGGCATGTGTGTAAGTAACGCAGTTAGCACCACTGAAAATTTTCCCGAACTTTAGAGACGAGGCACGCTACATTACATGTGGAGACCAATTCACGTTGACATTTTAATTAAATGGAATGCAGTAGCAGGAGTGTCAGTACCACGATCCCTTACCACCCAAAAATTATTGTAATTAAAATTGCAAATTAAATAAAATGCGGTGGAGTGGAGTATGATACGTCCACAAAAGAACCTCAAGAATCATGACATTAGATAAGAAGAGATCAAACAAGAACGTTGTTGTGACGACGAGAATTATGTCGTAGTAGAACGTAATTTCTTTTTTCCTATTAAATGAAAATGGATATTCCTTATTCTATTTCTTCCTTCTCTTTGTAGTTGTTTATATACATTTTGTTCCCTGTTAGACATCGCGCTGGAGTTTTACATCCAACAAAGATATTTTTGTAATACATGTACAAACATGAATATCGGTGTTTTCACAAGAAGATGCAATCATGCATTACCAGATGTAACATATCTTTCCTTAGTTAGAGATAAAAGTTGAAAAATTATTTAAATTAATAAAAAATGCTGTGAACGTGTATGTATTTACCTCAGGAAAGACATTATACAAATGTAGTGGCACGAGAGGCTCGAAATTTTACACATAGGTATAAAATTATTTCTTTTAGAATACTGAAACCTTTTTAATTTTAACCCTTTAATTCGTCGTAGTTATATTTCTTCAACGTCTCAGGCCCTGGTTGTTACTGACCATCATCACAGAGTTCCACGTAAAAAGCGGTAACAGTCATTCAATAGGACTTCGTAAAGAAATAGATGGACAGGTTCGTCTTCTGAAGAATAAAATATTTAAACGACACGACGCGATAAGCAATCAGCATATTGTCTTGAAACAATGTGAACACAGATTTCTGATACATCTACCTGAAACATTATGCAAATTGAGTATGATGATGCTAAAAGGTTTGCTGCTGTATTGAAGACACCGATACACACAATGAAAATTATTATTATAACATAAAAATATATGACACAGGTATGTTGATAACATAGCTCTTAGTACATCGAATACTAACACAGAAGTGAAACATTAGAAGAAAAGTTCCACGTCCCTCGCAAATCATTTATTTCCTTAGAAAAATAAATTTATCTTTCGTACAGAAGTTGGTTTCTGCATTTAATGTATACAAACTTTGAATTATAATTAACATTTGTTAGTTAATCATGGACATTATGTAAGGGATGTATATGTAATGAACATAGAAGATGAGAGGGCTCTGAGAGTGGGTTTTAACAAGCATAACTCATATAACGACCCACGCCTGCATCCCTTAGCATAGGCGCTAGGAGTCGTTAGGCACTGCTGAGACGGGAGTCTCACAACATGCTGTGCGAGTCTTCACGGAAACACGTTACAGGACAATGTTTTCTTTCAACGTATTTGTGGCATCAAGGTAAATGAGATGTCGGGGTAAACATTTATAACCTTTATTTGAATATAGTTACAAAAAGTGCTCGAAATTACACTCTCCCGCTTGAATGCACACATTGCAACGACACTGGAGTGACTGTCACACTTTTTCAAACACTCCTGGAAAAGTGGTAATAGTAATGGAGGCTGCATTAACGCGTGCTATCAGCTCTTCATCAGTCTCAATGGGCACCTGATAGACAACAAATTTAAGGTGGCCCCAGAAGAAAAAATCAACGGGTATCAAGTCAAGGGAACGTGTAGGCCATGCCACTGGTCCATCGCGCCCAGTCCAGTTCTCGCCATAGGTTTCAACCAAATGAGTTCGAACTGTGTATGCGAAGCGCGCAGGTACACCATCGTGTCCGTACCATGTTCGGCATCGCACGTTGAGTGGAACATGTTCCAACAACTATGGCAGAATTTCTCGTAAAAAAGTTATGTACTTATTTGTGTTCAGTCACTAGGGAAACATGCATAGATCGACCAGATTATCGACTACCAAGCCAGCTCAAATGCTGACAACAAAGCGATTCTTGTGATCACGAAAAACGGTTACGTGCATATTTTACCAAGCCCACAAATGATGATTGTGGTTGTTGAACATACCCTCTCGCATAAAGGATGCCTCATGCGTAAAAGGTACAGGGTTTGGAAAGAGCGGTTGGATGGCACAACTTTGCAAAAACCACTGACAGAATTCAATTCGATACAGAAAATCGTCTGGGTTAAGGGATCGAACATTCTGGAGACGATAGGGATGCTAATCGTCTTCATGCCGGACACGCCAAACTGTGGAATAATTAGCACCCATTTCCCCTGAAAGATGCCGTGAGCTTGTTGAGGGTGTCTTTCCCAGCAGTGCGGTTTCGAAGTAAATCCTAAATCCGCGTGTACCATTACGAGAGAATGCCAGTGGAACACGTTCTTCAAGTGAACATGTCTCTCGCAAGGACCTGACGATGGCGATAAATGTGAGTGGATCAGGCACTCGACGAATCACAAATCCACGAAGCTTCAAACTTGAGCATTTCCATCTGCCACCCCGTAAGCACAGTGCATGTCTGCCCTTTCCTCTCAAGGACAGCGCTCCGTTTCCCGTCCGCGCCACACAGCAAAAAACACAAGAGTGTCCCCGTTTGATGCCAGACTGACGCACGGCGGAGGAGACTTCGCAGTGTGTACGGGCGCTGCACTCTGTGCAACACCTATCAAACAGGCATTTGCACAGCCAAAAGCAATGTGTTCACATCCCAGTAAGAGGCGGGAAACCCGTAGTGTTGTCCCATATGGAATATCCGCATCTAAATCGACTACAGCGTTTGCAAACAAGGGTTATGAAACTTCAACTCAAAGTCTCTTATCTTGGTCTCATAAATACATTGAAATCGTTGTCCTACAGACCTGCTACCATTACGGTTCGGATGGCATGTTCAGATCGTCCATCTTAGCGGAGCTAGGCGCTGTTCAACGACGCCTAGAGTCGTGCGCTAAGGGATGCAGACATGAGTCGCTACGTGAAATATGCTTGTTACGACCCACTCTACAGGCCTTCTCATTTCTTACATTCATTTCAGACACACCTGTATGTCATTAGTGGCAAAAGAGTTTTTACAGATTTATGTGTTAGCACAGCATGGAATTCAACTTTTACACAAGGACACAAGCTCAGCACAACAGGCTGTGCGCTGGTTGGACTGGACCAAGTGACACATCAGGCAATCATCATCGACATTTGCACTGAACATTTATTTGGCACGTTTAAACAAGACAAATAACAAATAAAACCATCAACACATTTTTTTTAAAGTTACCATTTAGGTGAGAGAAAGTTACTCCAAAATTTAAACATTCATGAACCACGGTACTTATGGCCTATCACACATTTAGTGAAATGAGTTAAAATTATTTACTCAGAACTATGATCAACATGAAGAACAATTTACTAAAATTTGACTAGGAAATATCTTTCGTTACTGCAGTGATTGGTTCAAAATGGCTCTGAGCACTATGGGACTTAACATCTGAGGTCATCAGTCCCTAGAACTCAGAACTACTTAAACCTAGCTAACCTAAGGACATCACACACATCCATGCCCGAGGCAGGATTCGAACCTGTGACTGTAGCGGTCGCGCGGTTCCAGACGCAGTGATTGGTATTACCAAAGTAATTGAGAGTACAGGGAACAACAAATCAGACAGCATAGCACACAACCACGTTACTTAAATGGCAGAAAGCCTACAATGTAGGATATAAAACATAAAATTCATGTGACCAAGCAACCTCGTGAGATTCAACAACTACGCCCAGAAGCGGACGCTCGCCCACTCAGCTGTTTCCAATACAGGCTCGGGATGGACCCCAAACGGGAGAAGCAACGGTCACGAACAGGCACGAGAAATCCCAGAACTTGTGGGTATATACAACAGATTGACATCTGCCTTAAATAACTAGAAACACTATAATTCATTACAGCACATCATCTGTTGAATTAATCAACCCATTAATAAACATCAGGTAAGCAGTACAAATCCGTGCGTAAGGCCAATTATACATTAAGCCGCGAGCGAACTAGGTCACGGCCAGCCGGCACTGAGACAAGGACCAGACAAACGGTTTTCAATGGCGTTTAACACTGACAGTAGCAATCTACAAACAGAATGTATCAGCACTAAAGGACCTAGTAAATGTTAATCATCGCATCACATACAGCTCGCATTAGACCCTTCCATACTAAGCAAGTTGAAATTAACACATTCGAGGACAGACTCAGTAGGAGTAGCAACGGCCAGCCAAGAAAATGAAATCAACAACACAGAACCCAGTAGTACATTGCAGCCACAATTTACAGCACCAGCAAGGCCCTCACGCTCTTGCTTGTTCGACGAAGCCAGCCGCCGCAAATCCCGGTGCTAGGAGACATTGCATGGGGGCTCAATTAAAATGCAATAATTTTAGTAGCTGTGTGTCCGGTTACGAAGTCTCGTAATCGGTTAGCCCTGACTAGCATTAGTACGCAATCTGACTGCATAAAATAACAATAAAGAATGAAAGGAAATTTCCGTTAACACAACTGATTAATTAAGTCCCCTGCAACTATAAAAGCTACGAAACAACAAAGCACAAGTGTAACTGTTCTGTGTGTGGAAGTGTGATTCAACGTACATGTATCTGGCACGGTTCCTCCTCAATACGACAAGATATTTTAAAAACCGTTTACAATGAACTAATTGAGAAACCAGAAATACTATAATTGCAAATAGAAACCAGAATTACAAGTCTAATACATGAACACGAGCCAGATGCATTGTTGACTGAACCTGTGACCAAGAGGCATTGTCATTAAGGAAGTGTGAAATAAAATTCTTTTTTTTTTTGTTTCCATATATACTGACGAAAAATACACTGTGATCATTGCAACATCTTCCATCTATACATTACACCAACCGAACAGCATCTATTGTCTCGCCCAAAGGAACAACAGCTGCACACGACATCCTCTGAACTAGTGCTGCTCTCGACATCCTCTCAACAAGTACTGCCCACGGCAACATCTGAACTACTACTGCCCCAGTGAAGGCGGCGGATTAATAATCTTTGGCGCAATCTCTGGCGCTGTGACTCACAAGGGGAGGCCGCCAATTGTGAAATTCAGATTCGATTCATACTGCGCATAATAAAAGCTCATGGCCAGAGGTGTAATGTGGCAAAGCACCAAGATGCACTTCTCAGCCGTTCTCGAGAAAATCGACAGTTAAAAGAACCCATTGCGGTGAAATACTCTCTACGATTAATAACTTTCTACAGCGTCGTGGTGCAGCGGTAAGCGCTCGGGTTTGTAATCCGAAGGTCGCCGGATCGAATCTCCCGCCATGCAATTTTTTTTTTAGTATTTGTTTTTTGTAATTCAAATATATATATATATATATATATATATATATATATATATATATATATATATATAATTCCCTGCAAGCATTTGCAACAATTATGCATATAATAAGTTGTTGAAAGTCGTTTGTCGTGGAAAAATTGGCGACTTCGGACATCTTTATGTTTTCCGCAAACAAAGTTGTATTTCACAAATGTTATTAATTGTCTTCATAATGTTAACGGAAGACGCAGAAACGATATTCCGAAACGAATACGTATACCGTAAGTCAAACGTTCGAATTAGAATAGAGACCCAACGAACACAAATTTGCTGTGGCAGGTATGAAATATAAACTTCGTTACTCGCTCGTTACACTTGAAGAACAGAAGTCGAATGGGCCGAAACGAGCCGCCGCGTAACTAGCGTAGTTGCCTGCTAACTTCGAAAGAAGGTAGATGCGGTCCCTAGCGCAACTTATAACATCGTCGCAAATCAGTGCGGACGGAAGAGCTTTGCTACACCCTGTTAAACAAATGGAAAAATGGAGGCGATACAATTGGAGAACGATCCGACTTCACCAACATGCATAAGCAATTCATTAATAGTATATATATATATATATATATATATATATATATATATATATATATATATATATATATATGAATTACAAAAAACTAATTATAAAAAAAACTGCATGGCGCGAGATTCGATCCGGCGATTTTTGGATTACGAACCCGGGCGCTTACCGCTGCGCCACGACGCTGGAGAAAACTATTAATTGTAGAGAGCATTTCACCGCAACGGTTTCTTTTAACTTTCTATTTTCTCGACAACGCCTGAGAAGTGGATCTTCGTGCTTTGCCACATTACACTTCTGGCCATGAGCTTTTATTATGCGCAGTATGAATCGAATCCGAATTTCACAATTGGCGGCCTCCCCTTGTCGGTGTAGAAACCTTTTATATGCCCCTCCTCCACGGGCTAGAATTCGATGGTATTTTTGCCAGCATTGGTGGTGAAAATACCATCAAATTCGTCCAAAAAATACAGACAAAAATAAAAGATGATATTAATAAGTAAATATCACATAACTAAATAAATGTTGGCTTTGCACTGACCCTTCAATAACCTAATATATAAAATACAGTAAGGAATACAAATGCTTGCATACATGTGATTTTACATAATAGTTTACACAAGTATCATTTGTCAGAATGGTTGAACAATTCAATCAATGGCACCAGCAATGAATAGGTGCAGGTAAGAGTCTCATAACATTTCATACACATTAAATACACA
Organism: Schistocerca piceifrons; assembly: GCF_021461385.2. NCBI lineage: Eukaryota > Metazoa > Arthropoda > Insecta > Orthoptera > Acrididae > Schistocerca > Schistocerca piceifrons. The sequence goes on from NC_060138.1 coordinate 807,755,342, forward strand.
AAAAATCAGGTTATACAAATATTCACATAAAATCTTTTCAATAGTTCAATAAACAAGTAGCACCCCTCAGAGTAGTTGACAGTTCCAACAGTTGCACCCAGCAATGGTCAACAGGTGCAAATAGCAGTCCCGTAACATTTCATCAGCAGTATTTAAACAGCTCCAACAGTGGCACCCAGCAATGGCGAGCAGGTGCAGACACCAACAAGTGACATTATCTCAGTAGCAACAGTTCCATCAGTGGCACCCAGCAATGTTGACAGGTACAGACAGCAACAAGTAACACTATCTCAGTAGAAGCAGTTCCATCAGTGTCACCCAGCACTGTTGATAGGTGCAGACAGCAACAAGTGACATTATCTCAGTAGAAGCAGTTCCATCAGTGGCACCCAGCAATATTGAACGAGCGCAGGTAACAGTCAATAATATTCACTATCAATAATTAAACAGTTCATCAGAGTTCATCAGCAGAAATTAAACATTTCCAAGTGGCACCCATCAATGATAATAGGTGCAAGCACGAACAACAGTTTGAATGCACGCACAATTGCTTTTACAAAATTATTATCAATGCTCTTACACTAAACATACAAATTTTAATAAACACACAAATGATATCGGTTAATTGTCATATTAACTATTACAAATACACAAATATCAGTAAACCTATAATACACTCCTGGAAATGGAAAAAAGAACACATTGACACCGGTGTGTCAGACCCACCATACTTGCTCCGGACACTGCGAGAGGGCTGTACAAGCAATGATCACACGCACGGCACAGCGGACACACCAGGAACCGCGGTGTTGGCCGTCGAATGGCGCTAGCTGCGCAGCATTTGTGCACCGCCGCCGTCAGTGTCAGCCAGTTTGCCGTGGCATACAGAGCTCCATCGCAGTCTTTAACACTGGTAGCATGCCGCGACAGCGTGGACGTGAATGGCATGTGCAGTTGACGGACTTTGAGCGAGGGCGTATAGTGGGCATGCGGGAGGCCGGGTGGACGTACCGCCGAATTGCTCAACACGTGGGGCGTGAGGTCTCCACAGTACATCGATGTTGTCGCCAGTGGTCGGCGGAAGGTGCACGTGCCCGTCGACCTGGGACCGGACCGCAGCGACGCATGGATGCACGCCAAGACCGTAGGATCCTACGCAGTGCCGTAGGGGACCGCACCGCCACTTCCCAGCAAATTAGGGACACTGTTGCTCCTGGGGTATCGGCGAGGACCATTCGCAACCGTCTCCATGAAGCTGGGCTACGGTCCCGCACACCGTTAGGCCGTCTTCCGCTCACGCCCCAACATCGTGCAGCCCGCCTCCAGTGGTGTCGCGAAAGGCGTGAATGGAGGGACGAATGGAGACGTGTCGTCTTCAGCGATGAGAGTCGCTTCTGCCTTGGTGCCAATGATGGTCGTATGCGTGTTTGGCGCCGTGCAGGTGAGCACCACTATCAGGACTGCATACGACCGAGGCACACAGGGCCAACACCCGGCATCATGGTGTGGGGAGCGATCTCCTACACTGGCCGTACACCACTGGTGATCGTCGAGGGGACACTGAATAGTGCACGGTACATCCAAACCGTCATCGAACCCATCGTTCTACCATTCCTAGACCGGCAAGGGAACTTGCTGTTCCAACAGGACAATCCACGTCCGCATGTATCCCATGCCACCCAACGTGCTCTAGAAGGTGTAAGTCAACTACCCTGGCCAGCAAGATCTCCGGATCTGTCCCCCATTGAGCATGTTTGGGACTGGATGAAGCGTCGTCTCACGCGGTCTGCACGTCCAGCACGAACGCTGGTCCAACTGAGGCGCCAGGTGGAAATGGCATGGCAAGCCGTTCCACAGGACTACATCCAGCATCTCTACGATCGTCTCCATGGGAGAATAGCAGCCTGCATTGCTGCGAAAGGTGGATATACACTGTACTAGTGCCGACATTGTGCATGCTCTGTTGCCTGCGTCTATGTGCCTGTGGTTCTGTCAGTGTGATCATGTGATGTATCTGACGCCAGGAATGTGTCAATAAAGTTTCCCCTTCCTGGGACAATGAATTCACGGTGTTCTTATTTCAATTTCCAGGAGTGTATTTATGGGTGTCAGTGCAAGCCACAACAAACAAGTAAAATACTACTTACAAGGTAGGTCGGTACCAATTATTTGGGATTAGGAAAGGAAAACACACAAAACACACTCACTCATCTTTGTAATTGAATAGTGTTAACTGTGTAAATGCAATTCTGTCAAAACTTGATATTCAACATGTGTATCACGTAGTAGTGGCAACAATGTATAAGTCAATAATAGTTAGTCAATGTCATAATCATCATTTCAAGACCAATGTTTGCCAAGCCAAATCAAAATGTACGGTTGCTGAACACCTGTCAGTGTGCCAATATATGCAATTACTTCCTCTCTCCAAAAAAAGTGTATACTGCTTATTGATTTAACAAAGTGTGTGTGTAGACAATCTTCCTTCCACTTAAGTGTTCTAGTCTGCCATCTTCATCCTTCTTGTTCCATATAAACCAACAAAAAAAATATGCTCCTCACTTACTTTACCTCTTGTCCAACAAAACTCCAATAATCATCAACATCACACAATCTCAATACCTCAATAATACCTCTTCAAAACGCCGATACATATAAACCTTATCACCAATATCATTTCACTTCCGTAACAACTCTTTCCTCTAGTCAGTCTCCCTGAACAAGTACAGATAAAATCCTAGTGCAAATTTCAATTCATCATCCCATACAATCTGAAGACACAATGTCCACACACAACCTCTGTGTAATCCACCTGACCCAAATCTTCTACTCATTATGAATTATATAATACGTTTTGGTTACCTTGTCCATCATTAAATAAAAGAAATGCATACATGACCTCTAACAGCCTTTAGTTTGAATAACTTTCAGTAAGTAGGTACGAGTACGGAGTGTGAATGATCACATAAGACTTTGAATAAATAAATCGTATGATTTCACAGTGTGTACACCACTTCAAGAATCATGGCAAAACAGAAGCAAACATGTAGAGTATTTTTTCTGTGTCAAGTGTCACTTGCTATATCAATTGCTCACGAAGAATGCAGTGTAATAGCTGTCAATGGTCTAAACCTAGTGTTGGTAATTATGTCGTTAGCTTCTTTCCTATTAGCATAAATTTATACAGCTTCCATTAAACCTCCAGCTCATGTGACTACAATGATGTTTCTTGTACCAATGTCGTTTGTAGAATTATAGCAGTTCATTTCCTTATCTTAAAATATAAAGCACTGAGCGTAAGCAAAACATGCAATAGCAAGTAAATATACCAGTAGAGGACAGAATGTCAACAAGTGCATGTAGCACAATTCCTACAACGATGCTCTGCCAAGCGAACAATCTAAAACTAATACCATAGTGGGACCTAAACTCCATGTTCGTACACAGTATATCAGCATTTCTATATACCAAATTAAAGAGCAGTTATGACAACATAGCAGAAATGTGTGAATATGCAATCCATATGCAAAGCAACAAGTATATATCTTACATAATAAACAGGTCATTAGCATCATATCAGCATAAGCAAATAAATGTTCATATGTAATCTTAATACGTAAACATGAAGGCGCAAGCAGATAAATCACAAAGTATAACTTACATACATAACCATATCAGCACAACTAATCAGGTGACAATTATAATTTAAATAAATAAGCACAGCAGGCACATAATAAAAAAAATATGATGTAAGTGAAAAAGCAGAGCAGCCAAGCGATGCATAATATACATAAGTAACAACCCTGTTCATTAATCAATCATTGTCTAAATCAGTTAACACAAAGTATAAATCACGTAATCGCGAGCAGCAAATTACATATAAAGTACATACCTAAGTATAAATATGTTACCTGAAAAATAAACTCAATTAATAGTTACCTTTTTAGTTTATTACTTTCTTCTTCGAAATTACATTCTTCCTGAAATTTTCTCGATAGCAAGTTCTCTTAACGTCGGAAACACACAGAATTTACCTGAAGTTCATAAATATTTTATACAACTGTATCCTAAAAATACTGAACGTTTATAACATAATTTATCAAGTCACTATAGCTTTATACTGAATTTAATCGGAGAAATTATACTGTGTATTTGTTTACGGCTGTCAATGCATTCGTAGTGAGCGCTCGATCAGCTGTAGGCACGCGTGATGTAGGAACTAATTGTTTGCGGTCAACGACTGCCTTGAGCGGCGAGCAGACTTGACTGTTGCTTTGAGTATGTACCGCCGCCAGTACACGGCGCGGTATCCTTGTATTCACTGCGTGTTTACATGTAACTGTTAATTTCTCAAAAGTATGTCATTCCACAAAAATTTTAACGTTCCATATATGATGTATTCCCTTAGAACGCTGTGATTTAAGAGTTTCTACTCGACAGTGTTATCATGAATAATTTTGCGAACTCTATATGGACCGTTATAAAGCAGAAAAAATTTGCGACACAAGCCTTTTCCTTAGTGAGACAAACTATGAGATTTAATTAACACCTTTTGACCAACTGACAAGGTTTTTAAACGATCAGGACGTTTAGCTGATTTCTCTCTTCTAGCAGCCACGATGCAATATTTTGTAGAGTCAGGTTGACAATTTCAGAATGCCGGAGTTTCCGTGTAGGCGGAAAAGGAACGATTTCAGAAATGCGATTTGTCGGTGCTTTATTTTTTTAATATCCATATGGGCGGTAAAGAAGTTGAATCATTAGAGAGTTCATTCAGAATGTTTTGAAAAATATGAAGATACTGATCCCACGTTCTGTGATCTGATGACAGTAAAGACGACACAATTTATTGATTTCCTTCATCCATCCCTCTGAAGCGATAGATTGAGGGTGCCAAAGTGAAATGAAAATTGGTTTAATCTTACGACGCCGTAGAGTACGAAGCCAAATTTTAGAGTGAAACTGTGATCCATTATCTGATATAACTTTATGAACATGGTATTTTCTTTAAGAAAATGTTTGATGAAAGCATTACATACCGAACGAGCTGTTGCTTTGCGTAAAGGTGTAAAACACACATATTTTGATGTCAATTCCACTGCTACCAAAATGTACGCAAAACCATTAGTAGAACAAACCACTGGACCGAACAAATCGACTGCAGCCATCTCCTTTAATTTCGCGGGAATGATGGGAAACAACGGTGCTCTGTGAGAAATAGTTGGAGGCTTAGCCTTTTGACATAATTTGCATTTGGCAAGAACAAATCGAATACATTTTTCCATATTACTGAAGTAGCAATTTTCTCGCAATTTATGAACGCATTTTCTGGGACCAAAGTGTGCATAACTGAAATGTGTATACCAAATCAATTTATTAACCCAATCATCAGGAATGCAAACTAAGCAAACAGAGTTGTCAACCGATTTTCATTTCAAAAGAATATCATTGCGAACTAAATAACACTGTCTAATCGCTACGCTTTCCTTTCTCCTCCACTTCTTCTTAATGTCCTTCCAGATTGGATCCTTGTTTTGCTCCTTGGCGATGTCCTGGAGCGAAGACGAAATAAAAATTCAAACGCAACACCTTGTAGTCCTCCTCAGCACTTTGTTTCAAACCCATAGGTGCACGTGATAAAGTATCAGCAATAATATTTCAAGAACCCTGTATGTAAACAATACTAAAATAAAATTCCTGTAGATACAGCGCCCATCGTGACAATCTTCCACGTGTTAATTTTGTTGACATAAGAAATTCCAGAGCTCGATGATCGGTGTGTCTGCCATACAAAAATATGCGAAATTTTGTGAAAGCCCAAACAACAGCCAAGGCTTCAAGTTCCGTAATCGAATAATTCTTTTCTGATTTAGAGAGAACACGACTTCCAAATCCAATAGTTTTCTGTACTACAACACCGTTTTCTTCCATCTCTTGAAATAAGTGTGCACCTAGGCCTTTGTATGATGAGTCCGTCCCCAAACAAAAATCTTTAGATAAATCCGGATGTGAATGAAGTGGAGCAGCAACTAAAGCATCACGAAGTTTTTCAAATTCTGATTGAGCTTCCTCATCCCAACACCAATTACAATTCTTTCCAGATAGTTCACATAAACGAGATGTGGCCAAATTGTCTAATCTAACAAAGCGTCTAAGGAAATTACAGACACCAAGGAAACCACGAACATCACGTTTTATGGTAGAAACAGTATAATTACGAATAGCGTCTAGTTTCTCTGGATCAGGAAGAATACCTTCTGCAGAAGTAATACGACCAAGAAATTTCATCTGAGAACGACCAAATTCAGATATTTCTAAGTTTACTGTACTGCCAACTCTTGCAAAAATACGTAATAATGAATCCAAAATTTTGTTGTGCTCATTCCAAGAACGTTTAACAATAAGAATATCGTCAACATATGAAGTAATATTGTTACGAAGATAAACAGGTAAAATTTCGTTTAAACTACGAATGAATGCTGCTGAAGATACAGTAAGTCCAAACGGTAATTTCCGAAATTGATAACAGCTACCAAAGGCTAAAAAAGCAGTGTATTTCCTATAATCTGTGTGGAGTTCTATTTGCCAAAAACTTGCGCGCATATCAACTGTGGATAAAACTTTAATTCCATGGAAATGTTGAAGAAGTTCATCTAAATTTTGTGGAGGGTCAGTTTCAGGAATGATGATATTATTTGTCTGCCTGGAATCCAGAACCAAACGAATTGACCCATCCTTTTTAAGAACGACATGTAATGGGCTGGTATAAGGACTGACTGCAGGCTCAATAATGCCTTGATCTAACATGCATTGAAGTTCACTCTTAACCTTGTCTCTATAAGCCAAAGGAATAGCGTACGTTTTTCCTCGAAATGATGTGTGTTCTTTTACTTTAAATAAATATTGTAAATCTTGTATAGTTCCTGTGTGATGACTAAATACTGTAGCATGTGAAGTCAAAATTTGGTGCAATTCTTCTCTTGCAACGTCTTCTGTCACTTCAGCTTTGTTAACCTTTTCATTAATTAATTCTTCACTATTAATTATATCTTCCATCCCGTCTCTGTATCCGTTGTCGTTGTCATGAATGAACACATTGTCGTCATAATACTCAGCGAAAACATCAGAAGTAAGAAACCTTAAACAATTTGTGTCTGATGCAGATTTCGTTACACACTTGAAAAATTTCAAACATCTCGGCATTCCAGCAACAGTCAAGTTCATACTTCCTTCCTTAAAGTTTAAAATTGCCTTATGTGTGTTAAGAAACTCCATACCTAATATAATTTACGTACTGAGTAATGGAACAATAATAAAATTAGCAGAAAATTCATAACCTTGACAAATGAAATTTAAGTTGGTCTGTTGTTTGACTACCACACTTTTTCCAGAAATAGCTCCTCGAATTGTAGTTTTAGAAACAGCTAACTCAGGACAAGCAATAGTTCTTACACATGTACTAAAAACTCATTCATTAATAACATTCAATGGGCTCCCAGAATCTAAAACCGCAGTGAACTTATTCTAACTCACACATACTTCAATAACAGGATGTAAAAATGCGCCTACATTATTTTCCTTTTCATGTAGCAAAATGTCTCTCATGTCTTCCATGCGTACGTAGTGCAAAGTCGTAGCGTCATTACTTTCTGAACCGTCTATATTGCTGCCAGAAGCCGAAGCTGCAAGTCATTGTTGATTGTTTGCGTCACGTCTTTGATTATTCGCGTCATTTCGAGGATCAATTTCTGCGATTTGCACTTTTCTCTGAATTTCTTTCACGTGGAGGATGCCAATTAGGTCCCTCCTGTCTGTTACATGTAAATTCTTGGTTGCGTCTGTTATTAAACTTTCTATTTTCCTGGCTATCTGCATGACTACTTCTTGTATAATTTCGACTGTCACTTCTGAAATTATTGTTATATCTACTAACCTGGTTATTTCTGTAGTAAGAATTTATATTACTATATGAATAATTTCTGTCTTGATGATACCGATTACTGTTTCCGTATGATTGATCATTCCGGTATGAATTTCCGTTATTATAATTGTCTGCGTAATTTCTGTTAGAACGTCTGTTTCGTCTGTCATTTTCAAAATTACTTCTATAACGTCCGTTCCGGTCATTTTCCCTTTTCTCGGAAAATCTATTGCGATTACCGTTACTGAAAAAATTATAAAAAGTTCCGTCATCGTTGTCATACTCAAGTTCGTGCAGCAAAGTCTTAAAAGTTTCAATGTCGTCTTTACATCTTCCGGCTAAAGCAATCGATTGTGGCAGCTTAGTTAAACGAATGCGAATTAATTCAGTCGGGCTGTAAGGTTGGAGAGGAATTGATTCTTTAGAACCATGTCTTCAAAGTATTCTGCCGGCGTGCGGAACTCAGACTGTTTAAAATTACGCTGCATATTAAGACTATGTTTGACTCTGTCTTGCGTGTTTTCGGACCAATATGCCGATAGAAATGCATGATAAAAATCATTTAAATTATTAAAATCTCTACTAAGTGCGCGCATGCGCGTCGCCGGTTCGTTTTCTAAATGTCCACACATTAATTCCACTTTGTGACTTAGTGGCCAATTTGGTGGAAGTGCGTACATAAATTAATCTAACCATGAACATGGATGTATGTCATTAGTAGAATTACGAAAGATCTTAAATTTCCGAACAGCTGAATAGTGTTTATGGTCAAAGTTTTCGCCTCGTGGCGACAAAGACCTACCGCGTCTGTCCCAGTCCGAATGTCGATTATTGTCAAGTTCGCGCGCCTGGCGCTCTCTTGTTGCATCTCGTAAATGAAATAAATCATTTTCTTCAAAACCCGCTGCTATCGGTGATTCCAAATTTCTTCTACTGTCTTTTCCTACGAATTCGCTGCAATTCGCTTAATTTGCTTTCGTAACTCCTCAAATACCCTTTTAACGCGTTCATTAAATTTTCCCTAATTTTCAACATGTTTATTTATATTCTGGTACTCTTCTGTTTCTGCAAATGGCAATGGAGCTGTATCATCTGAATCTCTGTCCCCATTTAAACTAGGATTTGTCAATTTATCTGAAATCTCCTCAACTCATTCCGATAAGTCACCTATTTGTTCCTTCTGTTTATTTACGTCTTCCGTAACTGTCGCGACTCGGGTTTCAGTATTGACACATTTAGTAGTTAACTGTTCATATTGTAGTGTTAGGTTATTTATTCCGTGATTTGGTACGGATTCCTCGATTCTTTCAAATGTTTCTTCCTTATCGTGTGCACTTTGAAGATTTAACTCTGAAAATTTTTGTACTATCGCGCAATCTCCTTCTTCCTGTTCTCTATCCTGTTTCTTTTGTCTAATTTCTATTGAAATTAATCTATTATTGTTCGCATTCAAAATCGGTTGTACTTCCTCTCTAATTTTTCTTTAATTCATGTTTCATGTTTTTAAAACATGTCCCTATTCGTGAGTCTAACCGTATTTCCATTGTTCCCATCTCTGTTTTTAATTGAGATCCTAACTGTGATCCCAAATTTAATATTGCACTCATCAACTGCTCCATATTAACTGGTTCGAAATTCTTTTCACCCCCTAACATTTCCCGTAAAATTAGTTTCCTTCGTCGTAGCTGTGAAGCTATCTGTGTTCGATACTATTCTTCTATCGATACTATTCTTCTATCTTCTGTCGTTAATCTCGTATTCTGTGAATTTTTTGATTTTGAAAAATTTTGAACCGGTTCCGGACTATTTTCCTGGCTTATTAAATTGTTTTCTACTTCATTATTCATCATACCGTTCTCCTGTGTTGGCGAGTTCGCCATGTTAACAATTTCGTTATTCTGACTATCCATTACCTTTGCCTTTTTCATCGGCCGCGTAATCATTTACAAAACATACAAAACTCGTCACTATACGAAAATTACACACAATGTAACACTTTATCACTGTTGTGTCTAGACAAGACAGCCTAGACACAATGAGAGGAAGCCGAAAGGCACGCGCTTAAACTCACGCAGGCTGGCGTGAGGTCTGAAACAGGATACGTAATGAATGGTATAAAGAAAAGTACGTAGCTTCTGGAATACTTAACTTTAAACCATAATTGTAGAACATCGCTCTTGGTGATACATGCTTCATATAATAAATATCAATTGGATACGGCGCCTTGCTAGGTCGTAGCAATTGACTTAGCTGAAGGCTATGCTAACTATCTTCTCGGCAAATGAGAGAGTCTTCGTCAGTGTAGCATCGCTAGCAAAGTCGGCTGTACAACTGGGGCGAGTGCTAGTACGTCTCTCTAGACCTGCAGTGTGGTGGCGCTCAGTCTGCTATCACTGACAGTGGCGACACGCGGGTCCGGCGTATACTAATGGACCGAGGCCGATTTAAAGGCTACCACCTAGCAAGTGTGGTGTCTGACGGTGACACCACAATCACCAACAAGGCCATTCACACGAAATGCTTCCCAACAAACACGATTAACGAAGAATTAAAATCTTCATAATTGCGCAAAATTGTCAAACCCATATACGAGACATCAAAAATTAAATTCTGCAAAAATACCGTTAGAAGAATGACAAGAAATCTACAAATCTACACATGCAATATAGACTACAATTACTAAACTATAAATTACTACAACAATACAACTTCTGCTATTTTTACTATCAGAAGAAGGCCAAGGGACGATCCGAAGCAGCGGTCGCCTCGTGCAGGGGGGCTTAATTAAAATGCAATAATTTCAGTAGCTGTGTGTCCGGTTACGAACTCTCGTAATCGGTTGGCCCTGACTAGTATTAGTACGCAATCTCACTGCATAAAATAACAATAAAGAATGAAAGGAAATTTCCGTTAACACAATTTATTAATTAAGTCCCCTGCAACTATAAAAGCTACGAAACAACAAAGCACAAGTGTAACTGTTCTGTGTGTGGAAGTGTGATTCAACGTACATGTATCTGGCACGGGTCCTCCTCAATACGACAAGATATTTTAAAAACCATTTACAATGAACTAATTGAAAAACCATTAATACTATAATTGCAAATAGAAACCAGAATTACAAGTCTAATACATGAACACGAGCCAGATGCTTTGTTGACTGAACCTGTGACCAAGAGGCATTGTCATTAAGGAAGTGTAAAGTAAAATTCTTTTTTTTTTTGTCTCCATATATACTGACGAAAAATACACTGTGATCATTGCAACATCTTCCATCTATACATTACACCAACCGAACAGCATCTATTGTCTCGCCCAAAGGAACAACAGCTGCACACGACATCCTCTGAACTAGTGCTGCTCTCGACATCCTCTCAACAAGTACTGCCCACGGCAACGTCTGAACTACTACTGCCCCAGTGGAGGCGGCGGAATGATAATCTTTGGCGCAATCTCTTGCGCTGTGACTCAGTGTAGCCACCTTTCAACATGCAGGAAGCCAAATACACCAACGGCTTCCCAGTAACGTGACTGCTTCCACGCCGCGATATTTCCTACGGCGCTGTCACCCGGGTAAACAGCCCCTTTTGGATGTGCTCTTCCTCCTGCTACCTCGTACGGCGCCTGTACTGTCCGCCAGACTTCCCAAACGACGTTACTGCTAGGAGTTCCCAAACAAAATCATCGCTACTTGCTAGAGCTTACCCCTCGCTCCCCGATCGGCCCGGTAGGTCGTGTCACCACGCGCTCTGCGCACACCACCGGAATGATGACCGGGGATATCGTTGGTCGAGCCACATGGCTCACAGTTTACTAGCTTCTTCAAAAGAAATAAAAAATGAAACATCTTTTGTAAGGTAAATTTTAATACACTTAAAGTGCGACGATATAAATAGTTCAGCTGACAAATTATTACAAAAATGCAGACAATACTTACTGAACTGTAAGATACTGTTTGTGATACTGTACTCTTGTAAGTTTGATTTTCATTTGGTTATTGGTTTGCCGGGTAAGTTGCACGTGTTCATACATACTGAAGCACTTGAGGTAAGGAACCATCATTCTATTAGAATCGATTTTATTATTTTCGTTTTTGTTTACAGGAGTGTGTACTAACTTTTTGTACATACAGAGACACAGACGTTTATACTCTGAAGCGCCAGAGAAAGTGGTATAGGTACGCGTATTCAAATACAGAGATACGTAAATAGGCAGTACACGGCACTGCGGTCGAAACGACTGTATAAGACAACACGTGTCTGGCGCAGTTGTTAGGTCGGTTACTGCTGCTACACTTGAAGGTTATCAAGATTTAAGTGAGTTTGAACGTGGTGTTATAATCGGCGCACGAGCGATGGGCCACAGCATATCCGACGTAGCCATGAAGTGGCGATTTTCGCTTATGACTATTTCACGAGTGTCACGTGAATATCAGGAATCCGGTAAAACGTCAAATCTCCGACATCGCTGCGGCCGGAGAAAGATTCCGCAAGAACTGGATCAACAACGATTGAAGAAAATCGTTCAGTGTGACAGAAGTGCAACACTCCTCCAATTCAATTTCAGTTTCAATGCTGGGCCATCAATAAGTGTCAGCTTGTGAACCATTCAACGGAACTTCGTCGATATGACCTTTCGAAGCCAAAGGCCCGCTCGTGTACCCATGATGACTGCACGACACAGCTTTACGCCTCGCCTGGGCCTGTCAACACCGACATTGGACTGTTGATGACTGGAAACATGTTGCGTGGTCGGACGAGTCTCTTTTCAAATTGTATCGAGCGAATGGACGTGTGTGGTTTAGGAGACAACCTCATGAATCCACGGACACTACATGTCAGTAGGGGACTAAAAAAAAGACGTAGTGTGACTAGGGCTTCCCGTCGGGTAGACCGTTCGCCGGGTGCAAGTCTTTCGATTTGACGCCACCTTGGTGACTTGCACTTCGATGGGGTTGAAATGATGATGTTAGGACTACACAACACCCAGTCCCTGAGCGGAGAAAATCTTCGACCCAGGCGGGATTGATATCCTGTCGCGCTGACCACTTTTTTTTTTTTTTTTTTTTAGTTGATCTCATTTTGTTCTATATTGTTCGTTGAATTTGTTCGGGGCAGACGTCAGATGACACCTGTTCAGGCTCTTCGTTGATCCGTTCACTCAGTTTTTTTTATTACAGATGGTAAGTAACCCTCTGACGCCACTCAGCTACCGTGTGCGGACAGAAGGGGACTGTTCAAGCTAGTGAAGGCTCTTTAATGGTGCGAGGCGTATGCAGTTGGACATATCGGACCCCCGATACGTCTACATACGACTCTTGACGGGTGACACGTACGTAAGAATCCTGTCTGATCACCTGCATCCATTCATGCCCACTGTGCATTCCGACCGAGTTTCGCGATTCCAGCAGTACTATGAGACACCCCACACGTCCTGAATTGCTACAGAGTAGCTCCAGGAACACCCTTCTGAGAGTAAACACTTCTGCTGGCCACCAAACTCCCTAGAAACGAACATTACTGAACATATCTGGGATGCCTCGCAACTTGCTTTTCAGGAAATGTCTCTACACCCTTGTACTCTTACGGATTTATGGACAGCCGTTCAGGATTCATGGTGTCAGTTCCCTCCAGCACAACTTCAGATATTAGTAGAGTAGATTCCACGTCATGTTGCGGCACTTCTGCGTGCTCGCAGGGGCCCTACACGATATTAGGCAGGTGTACCAGTTGCTTTGGCTCTTCAGTGTACATGTGTAGAATAACATGTAGCACAGAAAATGCTACTACCTAACTTATCAGATAAGTTATTTGAAATTTTTGTGTTTACAGATGAGGGAATGATTTTGTTAAAGTGTTAAAATGTTTAGTTCTACTTGTGACATCAGTCATTGTATATGTAGAGTAGCAATCAGGTGAATTATGAGGGTACATCCTGTGGGGCGGCTGTTAGAAATTTACTATTTACTGTTGCATAAATGTTTGAATGTTGAAACACTAAATTTCCCGGCCGATTAACCATATGTGCGGCGGCGGGTGGAATTATGTTGTTTAAATGTTCCTATTATTTAGAATGTTATCTATGCTGTCTTTCGCCGTTCTCAACACTGGCTCTCTAACTACAATATTGGCAACCAGAAAGTGATTAGCAAAACGCGAAGCCTGTAATTAGAATTCCTAGTGCCCACTTCATCTGAGAATACACTTATAGTTACAGCTTATAGCTCTGAGGAATTAGGAGATTGTCTGGGATTTATAATCAAAAACAGTCGTGAAAAAACGTCCAGTATTCTGAAAGTCACAGATGAAAACAAAAGAATCCACACAATCTAACTAACAGAGCAGTTCAGAGTCTAATGCGCTGATGCCACTATAACTGTCCAAATTAAATATTTAAATGAATGCTCGCCATAATTTGATGATAATGTTCATCAAACGCCACGCTAAATAATGGTAGAATGTTTGTCCCGCGGCGGCACGTGAAAATACGACAATATGCAAACTGACGATAGATAATTAAAGTCAACCCAGAATTAACACTTCACTCGAAAATGATTTCATGGTTACGCGTCTCTCGAGTAACTTAATACGGCATCCGGGGCTGTTTGTAGCGATGATACCAACGCGACGCGACTCCCTACACAGATGACGTGCTATTCAGCGTCTGGAGAGAACTGTGGCCTTGCTTCCTCGCGCAGCGTTCTTATATATAAAGCCGCGGTGTGGACGGCTAAGGGAACGCCTGATCAAATCGGCTCTCCCGACTAGCCGCTGGGCTAGTAATGCACCACATTAAGTTATTGAATAAATCATAGCTTCTTTTGCTGATGGCCGATGAAGCTCTCAATTTAAATGTGCATTCAGCACACATGTAAGTAATCATAATAAAAGTCTGACGTGGCTAAGTAAAATATTTTGGGCGAGAGAATTAATTTAATTACACTGCACGCAGTAGACGAGCTCTGAACTTGCCCTTTTGAGATACGCTATCGCTATAGTTTTATAGTTATTCAAATGAAACTTCTCACATCCTTATGGTTATAGCGGATCTCCATTCTACTTAAATATAAGCATCCTAGCCTTATTTATTAGCCTACTTAATCTATCTTGCTTCCTTAATTTGTAAGACAAAAACCAGAAAATTATGAATTTCAATTAAAATCTTAATTTGTGAGATCCAGAAGACTGTTTCTATTAAATATTTATGAAAAAGGTATCTAATTATAAATTTTGAAGTCTCTAGCTCTTTTCTGTTGCGCCAATGATTTTTACAGAAAAACGTCCAAATTTCGAAAATGGCTGAAGTTATCGATCTGATATTCAACACATATTAATTTAATATTACTCCTGACATGCTGGAACCGTTTCAGATTATTTGCTTCCATTTTAAAGTATTGCACAACATTTATGACGTCAGGGCTAGTTACAGCGGACTGGCTGGCACACAATGGAAAGACTGATGTGAATTTACTATGGCGTGAGTAGGCTGCTTCCCTACAATCCCTATTAGAATGATCGTGAATTGAAAAAGGCGACACAGCTGTGCGTTCATTTTGGTGTGAGGGGAAAAGCAGGAAGCTGAGCAATGATCCGTATTTTGACAGCTGAGGAGTAGTACCGGCCCTGCTGGTTGAGCTCAGACGGGCAACGCGAATGTTGCAGTAAACTTCGAGTCTCAGTGATGGGTGGATGCTGTGAGAATGAGCAATAACATGTTTTACGTTATACATACATAAAAAAAAATTATATTTTATTTTTAATTTATCAGGTGAATTTTTCTTTTGTTGGAGCATGATACTTTCTCTCGGGGATATTATTTTTTTCTTATCACTTTTACTTACGTGCATAAGTAAATATGAAACGGGTTCCTGAAGGGTCGCTGTTATTCAAGTACCAACTTTAGTTTTGCAGCGTGATGACTAAAACATGACTGCCGTTAACTGAACTGAATGTAATTTTGCTAATTTCTATTTATTGACTGCAAAGCAAGGCTCGAGAGAATTTCGATTGTTACCGTGGAGCGGCCAAGATAAAACTTACTGAACTCATGGAATCTGTACAATTGAAAAAATGAACTTTAACGTCAATTAATTATCTGTAGTAATTTAGAAAGGTTCTTACAACGAAATTTCTCACATTCCTTCCTTAATCCACCCCAGAGAAGGGGTGCTCCTGCCCTGAAGAGTTGATCCCCACCTCTTCCGAACTTAGAACTGATATATTCATTGTTAATGGGAAGGTTCTTCTTAGTCTGACGCCTTGCTGCGCACTCCTCCTTCTCACGTGCTGCCTGTTTCCTGATACTCTCGGTGGTATTAATGACAAAAATAAATAAATTAATGAAAATAAAAATAAAATAAAAATAAATAAATAAACGATGTTAATTTTATCGGTAGAGGTACTCAAAATACCCTCCGCCACACACCGTCAGGTGGCTTGCGGAGTATAGATGTAGATGTAGATGTAGAGGCCTCGGGTTGCGGCCCCTGCTCACTTTGCCCTCACATCACCCTTTGGGCGCCGGGAAGGTTCCTTAAAAAAAATAAAAAATAAAAAAGAAGATGGTGCAGCAGTTAAAGCACCTGCCTAGTACGCAAGAGATCTCTGGTCCGAATCCTGGTCCAGTATACATTTTCACTCGTCACCGCTGATTCCGCATTATGTCCTGATGCAGCTGACAGCAGTAATCCACTCCATTTCCTTTCCTTTCTCTCCCTATCCATCTTCAGTTTACGTACAACTGTACGTAAATATGTTACAAGCAAAACAGGTTTCCCCACGATGCCCACGACCATATACATTACACCTTCTCGAGGCAGCAGTTTTCTTCTGAGTCGGAGTTGTTTTGCCTGGTAAAGTCACCAGCTACTGGCTTTTTGCTGCACAAGTGTTCGCTTCTCTTTCAGTGGACTCAATAAATAAATTAGTGAGTTAATTAATAAACCGATTTGTTAGAAATTCATTTACGACTTCAAGTTTTAGAGGATTTTATCACAGACTCCTTTGAACCAATGCATGCATGCCAGATGTCACATTGCAAATACTAGTCGTACAATAATTATCTACTTTGTTCCAGACCGAAAAACTTCCATCATATCGTCTTTGAATAGTCCGTAGCGTCCTTTGTTGTCTCACTCACACTTATTTCTTGTGTCTCTACACTTTCTTGGATATTTACAGTTTTCCTATCAGCCGGACTATTTTCATCGTCCAGTGACATATTGCTTGCTTTGTCCTAGTCTGCACCATCACTTGAAACACTAACATCGCTTTCTTCCATAAAACACCGAATTCCCGCGGCTTCTGCTTCGTAGGAACCAGGCACGTTATTACTCACTGAGCTCACGAAACAAAGACTAAATGCATATAAGGTTGAATTTATGCCTCAGTTTCCCGTACTTACAACTAGTGCCACCTAAAAGTGCGGCAGCAGAATTTCTCTGAAGACAGTGAGCCAAGGAAAAGTCTCATGTCGCGTCTACAGCTCTGTGGCATGTGTAGTCGTCATTGCACCGTAACTGCTATGACGGCTGTATCAGTCATTGTACATACGGATTAAACAGAAGACGAACTAAGTAAAAACAGGATAAACGACCTGGAATAGTGGAAAAATTCAAAACTGTGACTTGTAATGTGAGATGCCTACGCATAGAAGAAACAGCTTTCTACAGAAATGAAACAAAGAAACGCTAATGTTGTAACAGTTACCGAAACAAAGGAAAAGCTAAGAGGAACTGCAAATATGGACAGATACCTAATGATTTACGGCGTTGTTGGAAATAACAAAAGAGCTAGTAACAAAGGTGTAGTGGAGTTTCTCTACTAATAGACAGTAAATGGAAATCTGAAAGCGAAATGACTGAATCATAACATCAAGTTTCAGAATAGGTGGAGGGAATATAACAGTGGTTGGAGTGTACGCTCCTGATGATGGGAGAAAAGGAGCCTGAAGCTTTTCATGGAACCTTACAAAGTGAAGTAAATTACTACAACGAAATGAATCTCCTATTAACCTGAGGAGGCTTAAATGCCAGAATACGAAATAACCTAGTGCTTCTGATGGAGGGGACTTTCGGCGAACAAAACATAAAAACGTAAATGATAATCGAAATTCTCTTATACATTTTGCATCAAATAATGGATCGAAAATTAGTAATTCTTTTTTTAGGAATATGGATGAAGATAAATGCACTTGGTGTGCAAGTGGTAGGGATTAATAATAGACCAATGATTGTCAACTGAAAAATTTGCAAACAAGTTGACGATGTTCGTGTTTTCAGAAGTCGTAACATTTACGCGGACAGCTACTGAGTAACAGCAAAAATTGCAATTCTCGTTAGATGGAAGAAAATTAAGAGGGCTGAGACAAGAAGGGAAGGTTTTAATGGCTACCTATTACTGGATTAGAGCGTAAACATTTATACCAAAGAAGACTGTACCTTTGCATTAACCAGTCAGATTCAAATGATAGTTTACAAACAGAATGATAAAATATGAACCTATGTACCTAGCAGACCACAAATGAATCACCGTAAAAAGAATAAGGGAAAAAAATAAGAACTGTTTAACGATACTGAACGGAGATACCGGAACAGCAGTTGAGGAAAATAAACGAACAGACCACATATATTTACAGGCCAAACCAGAATCTGCTGAACAGCAATACAACTTGAGGAGAATCAATGAAAAACAAGTGTCAGGAAAATAAATGAAGAATCACGGAATAGTTTTGTGAGCAGAATTGAACACAATATCCACGGAAGAGAAATAAGAGAGATCAGTAGGAAAACACACACACACCTATATCGACTTAGAAAACTCTTCGACCATTTAGAGACATAAACTTATAGAAATTATAAGATAAGAAAGGAACAAATTTGTCTAGTTAGCTAGGAAATAGTATAAGGGAGCGAATGAGCTCGACATTGACAACAAACTACAGGTATATCAAATTATATGCGGAACAATCAATAAAACTTCAAGAAATAAAATCAGGAAAGATAGAAAAATCAAGTTTAATAAAATAATCGCCATCCCCACATGGCTATTGGGAAGTGAAACTTGAACAACTACTAAAACTCAAGAAACTAGAATCCAAGTGGCAAAAATTCTAAGTGAGGATGCAGGGTACTAAGACAAGACTAAGAAACGAAATAAAGGACAAAACGTGGAATAAATGACATAAATGAGAAGATCAAGTACAATATTGAAACCTGGCTGGAACATCTACTAAGAATTTGTATATCCATCCTACTGATTGTAGGTTTGAGAGACTTGGACCGATCACTTATGTAATAAACTGTAACAGCCACAGCCGTCTCTTCGATGTTATTTATTATATAGCTACCAGTTCCGGTGATTCAGCACACCAGGCTTTAAACTTCAGGCCTTAACTGACGCTGAGGATGTAAACTCCAGTCGTATACACGGTTCCACCAGTTGCCAACATCTATAAACTGGTTTCTGTAGATTGTAACAGCGATATCCTGTCTGAAATCATAAATTACTAGCTAGTTGATGTTTGCAGGCACAGCATCGCTGTTACAACCTACGACAACCATTTCATGGACGTTAGCCACTGATGGGATCGTGTATACAATTGGCGTTCAACTCCTCAAGATCAGGTAAGGCTTGAAGATTAAGGCCTGGTGTGCTGAATCACCGGAAATGGTAGCTATATAATAAATAACATCCAGTCGACGGCTGCGAGAGTTCCATTTCATTCATCTACAAAGAATACCAGCTTAGAGACTACCAACAAGCCTTAATCTTCAGACATTTAGGAACTAGGTCCGTAGGAAAATGAAACGATGGATGGCTTGATACTTGCAAAAAAAGCCTTGACCACGAAGAAAGAAGAGGAAGAAGCAAAACTCTCGTGGTTCCTACACCTAAATCGCTTGAAGGTAAGGACGCAGGAAGCGCCCAGTGTCTTAAAGCGACTTTGCCACAAATACTGGTGAGCGGACAGGCCGCATCTGCTCCAGTTTCAAAGGGCTTCGGTCGATCGCGGCAGCAGTATGAGTGCTCAGTGTATTGATCAGCGAGATCTTCTTAATTGGGAATCATTGATGCTATCTGGCCACAGCTCCTAATAGGACCAGCCACGTACTCAGTCTCTGTGCTGTAGTTGGGGAACCACCACACATCGCCCGGCAACGACTCCTTGTAGAACTTCGAGCATGTTGTTCACTGCTCCCGCTTCACCGACATACCGTGCTGTAGTTCGTCCAGTTGTGGAACGCGTTTTCTCCCACCATGAACGAGCAACAAGGCAGTTTGGGACCGGTGTGAAGCGTGTTTTGCAGTCACTTGTGTGGCAAGTAAAAACCAAATTCAGGAATTAACAACCTACTAACTTGATTACTGCAGGGGCCAGGAGAGATTTTAGATTTAATCATGTACAGGAGAGGCTGCAACTCTTGCATCTGTTTTTAATGCATTTAATGACTTTTTAAACGATCAGCACAACTGTACATTCGTATTCATGGATGGATCTAAGCAAGGCAACTGCGTTCCTTCTTCTGATTCCCCTGACTGTGTCCTCACTCAGAATTTCACTGTCTTCAATGCTGAATTACACAGGATCCTGCGGGCACTGTTGCGGTAGAGATGTGTTGCAATCAATAAATTTCTTGTTCGTTCCGACTACCTGAGTGACCTTCACTCTATACAATAGTTGTACTCAGCACATACAGAAGTACAGCATATCCAGGGCGACCCTATCAACACTACTGGCCATTAAAATTGCTACACCAAGAAGAAATGCAGATGATAAACGGGTATTCATTGGACAAATATATTACACTAGAGCCGACATGTGATTACATTTTCACGCAATTTGGGTGCATAGATCCTGAGAAATCAGTACCCAGAACAACCTCCTCTGGCCCTAATAACGGCCTTGATATGTCTGGGCATTCATTCAAACAGAGCTTGGATGGCGTATACAGGCACAGTTGCTCATGCAGGTTCAACACGATACCACAGTTCATCAAGAGTCGTGACTGGCGTATTGTGACGAGCTAGTTGATCGGCCACAATTAACCAGACGTTTTCAGTTAGTTAAAGATCTGGAGAATGTGCTGGCAAGGGCAACAGTCGAACATTCTGTGTTTCCAGAAAGGCCCGTACAGGACCTGAAACATGCGATCGTGCATTATCCTGTTGAAATGTAGGGTTTCACAGGAATCGTATGAAGGGTAGAGCCACGGGTCGTAACACATCTGAAATGTAACGTCCACTGTTCAAAGTGCCGTCAATGCGAACAAGAGGTGATCGAGACGTGTAACCAATAGCACCCCATACCATCACGCCGGGTGATAGGTCAGTATGACGATGACGAATACACGCTTCCAATGTGCGTTCACCGCGATGTCCCCAAACACGGATGCGACTATTATGACGCTGTAAACAGAACCTGGATTCATTCGAAAAAATGACGTTTTGCCACTCGTGCACCCAGGTTCGTCGTGCACCATCTCAGGCGCTCCTGTCTGTGATGCAGCGTCAAGGGTAACAGCAGCCATGGCCTCCGAGCTGATAGTCCATGCTACTGCAAACGTCGTCGAACTGTTCGTGCAGATGGTTGTTGTGGTGTTACCGCCAGACACCACACTTGCTAGGTGGTAGCTTAAATCGGCCGCGGTCCATTTAGTACATGTCGGACCCGCGTGTCGCCACTGTGTAATCGCAGACCTAGCGCCACCACCAAGGCAGGTCTCGTGATACGAGAGAGCACTCGCCCCAGTTGTACGAGAACCTAGCTACCGCCCAGTTGTACGAAGCCTTTCTCTCTCATTAGCCGAGAGACAGAATAGCCATCAGCTAAGTTAATGGCTACGAACTAGCAAGGCGCCATTTGTATCAGTGCCTATAGCTTACGAGTATTCAAGAGAGATGTATTCCAAGGACTAAATAAAAGATAAGTAATAAGCATCTACATACTTTTCTTCTTATTCATTTATAAGTTCTCATGTTCCAGACTTCACGCCCGTCTGCTTTAGCCGTGCGTGCACTATCGGCTACAGCGTTAGTCTAGAGTTCATTTTCAGCAATCTCAACTTCACGGTGTCGGCCCAGCGACCGACACAACAGTTGTTGTCTTGCAAAGGTCCCCATCTGTTGACTTAGGGATCGAGACGTGGCTGCACAATCCGTTACAGCCATGCGGATAAGATGCCTGTCATCTCGACTGCTAGTGATACGAGGCCGTTGGGATCCAGCACGGCGTTCCGTGTTACCCTCCTGAACCCACCGATTCCATATTTTGCTAACAGTTATTGGATCTCGACCAACGCGAGCAGCAATGTCGCGATACGATACACCGCAATCGCAAAAGGCTGCAATCCGACCTTTATCATAGTCGGAAACGTGGCGGTACTCATATCTCCTCCTTACACGAGGCATCACAACAACGTTTCACCAGGCAACGCCGGTCAACTGCCGTTTGTGTATGAGAAATCGGTTGGAAACTTTCCTCATGTCAGCACGTTGTAGGTGTCGCCACCGGCGCCAACCTTGTGTGAATGATCTGAAAAGCTAATCGTTTGCATATCACAGCATCTTCTTCCTGTTAGTTAAATTTCGCGTCTGTAGCACGTTATCTTCTTGGTGTAGCAATTTTAAAGGCCAGTAGTGAACTTGAGAAGGCTGTGGAAGGAGGTGTCTTTCTGCTGGGTGCCAGGGTACAAGGGTGTTGCGGGAAACGAATTGACGGATGTAGTAGCCAGGGAGGTGTGTCGCGATTGTCATACACTTCAAGGTGCCATCCCTTATCGCCTCGTGTTGATGTTCTGAATCATGCGTCGATGTGGAGAAGAGAGGCTGGAAGCGACGGACAATAAGTCTCTGCAACTCGACCATGGCGTTCATCCCTTCAGCCAACCAGTCGTGATGAGGTCCTTCTTACTAATCTTCGTTTAGGACACTGCCGTATGTTGTATGGATATTTCCTCCGGCAATATGACCCTTCAGTATGTTGTGCTAGTTACTTGCCCATCACAGTGCGCCACAGTTTAGTCGACTGTGTTTTGTATTCAGACGAGGCACGAAAGCGTTAAACACAAGAACACAAATGCTCGAAACGTATCAAAGGTACAACTGCAAACATAGCAGGTAGTGCAATTTTCATTGCCATAGAACATGAAAACATGTCGCTGGATTTCGTAGCTTGTAATACCAACGAGAAACTCTTAAGACGGGATTTCATGCCAGCATAGTTCACGGGTGCTCTGACACAAAGTACTGACGCAGGAAGGGGAGAGAGAGAGAATGCGAATGAAAATTGCAATAAAGGCAAATATGAAGAAAAAAGATATTTAATTACTCCTACTCTATGATTAAACTCTACCGAGTACGTAACGAAGTATAAAATTATGTGTGTAAACTTTAGACTAATTTTATTGAGGTGTAGAAGAAGCTGAAGGAGTCAAAAATTCTAAGTAAAACGTATTTCTTTCTCAACAGTAGGAGAATTTTAGTGCCGACATTCTAGAACTACAGAAAAATATGAGTAAACTGTAAAATGTTGTTTCTATGTTTCTTTAAATGTTTTTGACCCTAATTCCCTCGAATAAGAATCTGTGATTCTCGTGCATTCTCTATTTCCAGTTTCTTCATAACGCTGTTCTTATTTAGTGACGCTTAATTTTCACCCTACTATCTCTAATCAAAGAGAAAAAAATTCTGTTTGGATGGTTGGAAAGAAGTCACTTCGTAATCTACTTGCTTATTAAAAATTAAATTGGACGTTACCTAAGTGCACAGAGTTGTAAGAAATGGTTTTTATGTTCCTTAGAAGAATAATTTATTCTAGGTTTTATCCGGAGGGAAGTAGCACTTAACTTCATCATTATTGATAAAGTCTGACGACCTCCTTTTCAAGTACCCCTTTCCGTTGGATCAAAGCAGGCTCCACGTGGCTCTTGATGAATATTGCAGGCTGGCTGAAAACTTTTCTTTTACTCCACTGTGAGGATTGCTGGCTCAAGCTCTGCTAGAAACAATCCTCCCGTATACATTAATGTAGTAAGTTATAATAAACAAAATTTACGCAGTCGCAATCGGAGGCTAAAACGTAGCTTTCACGGGTGATAATACGCAATGCATGTAATTTTTCCAGCTGATACTTCCATATACCTGAAAACCCTTTCCGTTAAGTGGAATAAGCAAATTTCTATGCAGTTGATGTCGTTATATAAATGAAAAACACAAACTGTGGATTTTCTACAGTCTTAATTTATTTTCTTAATCGGCACTCACCTTAAAAAGCCATGATCAGACTTTAGCTGCCGTCATCGCTGACGATACAGCACTGGTGAGGGACACTGGAGAGTGTAGTGCAGACACTGAGTAAATGTCATCTTTGGCCGTGCGATAGTACTGTAACTCTAGATGATAAAGTCGCGCGGAGTGGCCGCGCGATTAGAGGCATTATGTCACCGGAGGTTCGATTCCTCCCTCGGGCATGGGTGTGTGTCTGTAGTTCGTAGCATAAATTAGGTAGTGTGCAAGTCTAGGACTGATGACCTCAGCAGTTTGGTCCCATAGTAATTCACACACATTTGAACATTTTATTTTTGATAAAGTAAACCATTGAATAGATGGAAAACGGACAAATAAAAATAAAGTATTCAAACTTTACATTGAGATACAGTGTGTGGTTGTGTGCGTTTTGTTTGTGTGGGAAAATGGAGAGAACAGACAACATGGACATAGAAGCTTGTGCTTCACCTATAATTTCATCGTCGATGACCGGACGTTTAACACTAACTGTCCTATATGTGAAATGAATGAAATGTTGTTGCCGTATGTACAGCAATACGTATGTTCGTTGTTGTACTTGATTTCCTTTTCATTTGATTGCCATTTCTGAACCCCTTGTAAGTTCACAATGTGTAATATTTTGGGATATGTCGTATTTAGAAAATTAATTTTTAAATGAAGTTTTAAAATCTGTCTACAATAATCTACATTCATGCACTCCACGTGAAAAAAAATATATCAAAATGTCAGTGACGTAGCACAGCTATTTTGTTTCACACCTTCACAAAACAACTGGCTGGTCCCGGCGGAGGTTCGAGTTCTCCCTGGGGCATGGGTGTTTGTGTTTGTCCTTAGGATAATTTGGGTTAAGTAGTGTGTAAGCTTAGGGACTGATGATCTTAGCAGTTAAGTCCCATAAGATTTCACACACAGTTGAACATTTTGAACAAGACCACCTAGTTTGTTTTCATGTTATTTGTATAAGCCAAACACACAACATACCAAAGAAGGAGGGAGGGAGGGGAAGATGATTGTATAATCCATTTTCTTTTATTTACTACTTGGTTACTCGGGTTTGCTATACTTCATAGACACCAGTCTTATCAGTCTTATAGCAGATAGGTGAAACTGTCTAAAAATTTTTGAACGTATTTCTAAAAGTATAAGTACTGTGAGTAAATTAGAAATTAAAATATCCTACAAAGTCATTGCAATATTAATTTAAGAGAAAACCCGACAACGTACTGTAGTATAGTTGCGTTTTAGGTACAGTAATAGAATACGTAAACTCAATAATGAGCACATCCTTTCATTCAAGATGTTCAGGGGGGAGACACAGTGATCTCATATTGAATCATCCCTACGTATTATATTGTTCATGTCATTGATTTGATGGAGACGCAAGTCTGACCGAATATTCGAATGTTTTATAGCTAAAAGACTTATTCTCCGAAACGAACGGTGTTCGTTGGATAAATACTGTCTCACTCTCTCTCTTTTTTCTTAACATTGTCGCTTAAACTAAAATTGTTTCTTTCTTATACACAATCTTGTGCCACTGCAAAGTTTTGGCCCAATAGAATGATAGTACACTCCCATTTACGTGCAAGATGATGTGGTGGCAATTAAGATAGATTAAGTGGTTTCGACACTATTTTAAATGGTGGCAGAAGAGAGGTAGAGAGACGCGACGCTTTTAGGGTTGGTGCTAGAAGATCTGTTGGTAGCTGAACTGGTTGACTGAAGGAGGTCAGCAATGGCAGGGGTTCAACAGCAGTGGAACGGCGCTGATAGAATAACTATGGAAACTGCAGTGGCGAATCTATGTGTATGACAGCAACGAATGTTAGTAGCAGCAAGCACATGTCTTTTGCCAGTCGTAAGGTTCCTGCATCCTTCGATTTCACCTCCTCCCAACGTCCCATCTCCATTGTCTCTGCGATAAACTGTCATGCAACCTGGAAGGGACGCGAGGGGAGAACCAATGGCTCTGGTTGTGTGCACCTACTACTATTTCCCTGGGACTACAGCTCCGTGCGGTAAATCGCTCTGTTTAGTTTGCTGGGTACACAGTCAGAAGGGCCATTACGCCAGACAGCGCAGAGAAAATTTCTGCCTAAGACTGGGAAAGTAATGGATACCGATAAAATCTAGATCAATGTAAATTATAAGGCAATTACAAACGTGGATTGTTACATGTAGACTATCAAGAATTGAATGTTCTGTATTAATCTTTACGAAGTAGATTACTGTAAATAATTAAAGTATGTACTAGGTAATTGAATAACAGCCGGCCGCCGTGGCCCAGAGGTTCTAGGCGCTTCAGCCGGGAACCGCGCTGCTGCTACGGTCGCAGGTTCGAATCGTGCCTCGAGCATGGATGTGCGTGATGTCCTTAGGTTAGTAAGGTTTAAGTAGTTCTAAGTCTAGGGGACTGATGACCTCAGATGTTAAGTTCCATAGTGCTTAGAGCCATTTGAACCATAGTGGGATAACTATTAGCTGAAGAAGAAAGTATTATCAGTTAGTATGACTAGTCCCGGTACAATACTTAGCAAATATGTATAGTTTCCAGATATGAGGTGGATGATAAGACAGATGTAAACAGTGATGCAGTACTGAGAAAGAACATGGACCAAGTGCTAAAGCATCCATTGATTAGGATTTTCTGTCCTTGCATTGTGCGTCACTGACTCAGAGCAGCAAGATGCAGAGGCACCACACGGATGTGAGATGATCATTAGTCGTGACGTCATTATTAAACCGTTCCAGGTCCGTCGAGGCACAGTGAGCATGAGAGCACTAAAACTCGAATAAGGATTTTACATCACGGAAGAACGTCTCAGGGGCGTATTAAATATAGTAATATGAAGTACTGTTGGTGTACTAAGAGTACAGAGGGACAGCTGAAATGTGACTGTGATCCACGAGTCGGTCGGCGATAAGGAACAGCTCACAAAGCGCAATACGCTTGACAAATATCTGTAAGTTGAAGTACTGTGAATTATTACGACGACTGAGGATTTATTATATTTCTGTGGTGATATATTACGGTTATAATCATGTTGCATTATGCACGATTGTGAAGTATTTCGTATATGATGATGACGTTAGTGTTAGGGGATTAATTGTCGTGAAAACTTTGTAAATTGTGTTCACTGAGTCGTAAGACAATGGAGTTTTGATAGTTCACCGGTCATTATGAGAAGGCAATCATTGCAGTGTTATCACTGATTCATTCATTTGTAAATAATTATCCTTATATGTTAAGACATAGTGATAAGGCAGTTGCACCCGTGGTCTAGGAGACAGTGTGGCTTTCGGATCCCTGCAGTGCGGACGCACTGTTGTTTCCGCCTGCGGAGCGCACACGCTCGCGTTTGTTTACTTTTAGCAGCCGTCACTTGCGTGTCGCTTACGTGTAGTAGAAACATAGCCAACAGTTTTAGAAAATCAGCACTACGATTCAGCTTCTGCAACGACTACATACGACCAAAGCCCTTTGAAGAACGCTTCCTACGCAATGTTGCTAAGATCACAGCTTCCGACATCTTGGGCATCCATTTGTTCATATTAATCAAAACGGTGTACGTCAAAGTCGTCAATGACGCGGTGTGCCAAAGAATACTTTGTGAAACCAAACACAGACTACACTTTTGACACGCCTATGGAAATGTTGGCGCGGTCACTGTCGACCACCCAGGTTTGGGAATGCGCACCATACAAGTTTTCGAACTCCCGTTCGAGCTCCGGGTGGAAGACGTTGTCGTGGCTTTCCGCCCCTATGGCACTGTACATGGCACAATTCCAAACGTATCCCGTTCTTAATGGTGTACTACAGATCACCATCGATTTCCATCGCCACGTGATATCTTACCTGCAAATCAGCGGGTGCCGTACGGTCATTATATGCGACGGCCAACTCACGGCCTGTTCCAGGTGCGGCAAAGAAGGCCATCTCAAGTCTGAGTGTCTTCAGCGACGAATCACCCAATAGCCAGCTGCTACTGTGGCGCCTCCGACGACGGTTTTACCGATCACCTACGCATGACCGCTCCTTTCTCCTCCCACCGGCCGCCGTCCGTCGGACCATGTACCGGTGACTTCCGACCCCCACCTGGCCAATGATATGGACGCCCCTTCTCATATAGTTCCAGCGACGGCCTTTCTCCCAGACCGCCGCGACTCACTCTGGTCTTCCGACACAGAGGAACGAACACACAAACAACGTACACTTAAAAGGCGCATGAGGCGACGCCGTAGCGTCTCGGAACGAGACAGATTACCTCGCTACGAGGCTCCAAAGGCCGTCCGGCGCGACGAGGCCTGGAAGAACCTGCACGACGATAGGAATGACAACATGGCGCCTGCTGTGGCTGTGCTGGCGCCTCCTCTGCTGGCTCGCCCAGGTGAACCTGAACCACTGGACTCCACCGTTGAGACTACGCCGAGACGTCCTCCGTTCCTACGAACGACTTGGATCGTAAGAACATCACAACGACGGCGCCTTCAACTGCGTGAAGTGACGACGTCAACGAAGGCTCGAACCACAGTAAACGGAGTTACCCAGACGGAAGCCTAATTAAGCCGCCTATAAGACCGTTTGGTGGCGTACGGCATAACTCGCCGTTGCCACGCCCCTCTTCACCCTCCGGCGGGGTTCGTTTCCAAACCTACCGAGCAGCGACTATCAACACCATTACCTCCCCACGTGAAAATTCACCTGCTGTGAAAGATGATATGGGCATCGGTCGTCGACGTCGACATCGCACTACTACAGGAAGTACACTTGGCCACACTTCCAGACGTCGCGGGATGTAACACTTATCCTTCTCCTGGTGACCACCTGGGACGTGGCATACCCATCTACGCGCGAGAAGGCATTGGCTCTGAGCACTATGGGACTTAACATCTATGGTCATTAGTCCCCTAGAACTTAGAACTACTTAAACCTAGCTAACCTAAGGACATCACACAACACCCAGTCATCACGAGGCAGAGAGAGAAGGCATTCTGGTGGTTAATATTACATACCTTCCGTCCGGCAGAGTCATGGCCATCACCGTCATGGGGACGCGTATTGTCAACATTTACACTCCGTCTGAATCCATCCGCAGATGCGACAGGGCACACTTCTATTCGGAAGAAATCGCCCCTTTGTTTCTTGGACGCTGCGAACATTACTTCCTTGGTGGTGATATTAATTGTGTCCTGCACCCTAAGGAACGAACGCCCCACTACAATATGTGTCAAGAACTGTGCCTCGTCGTCCGTGATCTGTTGCTCCGCGACACTTGGGAAGTTCGGCACGGCGACGCACCTGGAAATACTTACCAGACGCGTCACTCGTGCGAGCCGCCTTGATAGGATTAATGTCTCTCGGGATGTCACACCTGCAGTCCAAGGTGCAGAACTTTGGCTCTTGCCCTTTTCGGACCACTGTGCCACCATCTGCAACATCTCCTTCCGCAAAAAGTGGCCTGGTGGAAGCTAAACTCCTCCCATCTTCATGAAACCGAATGTCTTCAACGTGTTACCGAGACGTGGCCCACCAGTGAACGTCGCTTACCTAGGTACAGCACAAACTTGACTTGGTGGCTGGAATGTGCCAAACCTGCCATTCGTCGTACCTTGATTATGGCAAGGAAGTAGTTGTGTGGCCTGGCACACTACAGACTATTTCTACGCCGTTCTTCGCGGCCTAGACGCCCAAAGGCCCACCCCTGAAACCCAGAGGGATCGCAGCAGGATTAAGGCACAAATTGTAAAACTGACACGCCGTAGACTCCAGGGGGCGATGGTGCGGATCCGACGCCAAGATTAAAAAAAAAAAAAAAAAAAAAGGGTTCAAATGGTTTTGAGCACTATGGGACTTAACATCTGAGGTCATCAGTCACCTAGAACATAGAACTACTTTAACCTAACTAACTTAAGGACATCCATGCCCGAGGCAGGATTCGAACCTGCGACCATAGCGGTCGCCCGATTCCAGACTGAAGCGCCTAGAACCACTCGGCCACAGCGGCCGGCCGCCAAAATTTGACGGAACAAGAACACCCCACCATGCATCATATCACCACCGATAGGAAACACAGACGACAACAACTCATCACCGAGATCTCTACCTGTCGCGCCCAGCAAGTCACTTGCCTTAGTAGACCACTACCGCACAATGAACCAGGAGGAGAATACCAACAACCACGCTGAGGAGTTTGTGTTACCACACGTAACTCGCACCCTCGCCAGCGGCAAAGCGGACGAGCTGATGGAGCCAGTTACTCGCGACGAAGTCCACGATGCCGTCGACAAAGGTGCGCTGAACAAGTCACCTGGTGTCGACGGGTTGCCGACAGAATTTTATCGCGCTTTCCTCGCGCTAATGGCTTCATGGGGGAAGACAGTGTTTCACGAACTGATGATTAAATGCCTTGGCTAGCAGGACAGAGCGTATTAGGTTGTGGAAAGGGGCCAAAATGAGTTCCTGTCAGTTGCACGCAACATACAAACTTTATTTATCGACACACAATATTACAAGAAGGATGCAAAACACTCAAAACTTTAATCGACCTCCTTCGGCTAACTTTAGATCGGCTGAAGGCCACATTCAAAATCCAAGACACAAAGATTAAACAAAATTGGGATACAAGGTTCTTCTGGAGGTTTCACCCAAGAATATTTTCTAAATCTTCAATCTAATTGGGTGAAGGCCTCCGTAGTTTAATTTTAATGGAACTAGGATGGAGGTCGCATATTAAGCAATAAGGGGAGTTTCAATCAAAAGGCAGAAGTTTTTATCTTAAAACATATCATGTAAATTCGGCTGAAGGGCCCATTCAAAAACATAACAATCTTATGCCTTAAGGGCAAGAGACGAAGATTAATTTAAGGGATTTAAAACTCGGCTGAAGACCACTCACCAACAAATAATTTAATGGCTTAAGCCCTAGTAGAAGAGTTTCAATTTTAAAGTGCAGAAGGCCATATCTTAAAACATCACATGTGAAATAAAGAATAACAATCTCATGCCTTAAGGGCAAGACAATGACATTAATTTAAGAGATTAATACCTGGCTGGAGGTCAACAAGATCATTACTTTAAGAGATATTGATAATCAGTTGAAAGCCACACATCAACAACATAACTAAATTCCGAGCAGGGAAATTACTACATAACACACAAGGAACGGCGCTCAGAAGTCTTCAAGTGTCGACCTGGGATTGTAACACTAATGCCCGTTTAGGTGAGACAGGCAGCCTGTCCAACGACTTCTTAGTCTAGAGGCAACCCAACCGACAGATGGCCGACAGACCAATCAACCAAATCAGTTCCGCTCCACGCAACCAGCAAAACGACCACAAGATTTCGATACACGACGCACAGAATATTGGCGCCCACAACGACCAGCAACACCTCAGCCGTCGAACTACACGCCGCGCTGGACAGTAACAACACGACGAGGAAAATACACTGCCTAAAATTACGTCAACGACCAGAGCAGGTAACCGAAACGTCCACGGCCACGAGGCAGAAGATACCGCTGGTGAACTTCAATAACAGAGAATAAATTTAGTTAAATTTCACAGGAAGACGGCTGGAATCTTAGCCAACTTAAATACACAAATGTTATTGTTCGCAGGAATGTCCTAGAAGCGACAACCAGGATCAAAAGAAGAATTGTAAACAGCTGAGGCTCGGTAGTAAGTTAAGTGAGGACTCAACTTTCATGTCCAAGATCGGTGGGCGACGAGCTTCGTAGCACTCGCAAGCAGCACCACACACTGCAACCGCGCGTACACGCCGCCAGCGACTCCAGCCCAACTCCCTGTGACGGGGGCTTGCTTGCTGCTCCACGCCAACCGACCGACAGGACTGGTGGTCCGCCCGCGACTGCTGCTCCATCGCGACTGCACTGCTGGTGCGTCTCCCACTAACTGACTACCCGACACACGACGACTCGGAAATGCTGTCGGTCGCTCCAGAGATGATACGACAGTGCACTTATCGGTACGCGTTGCTGCTGCCACTCACGGGCAACTAAGGCCGGAAGCTAGTGATGCCAGTAAGAAAAAGGGGCGGCACTACCGTGATGATGACAGACAATTAATGGGACGAACACGAGCCGTGCACGGCTCACATGACGATGGGGAACGCCGTACCGCCGTCCTTTGTCACAGGAATTAATATGCCCATCCACATACTAAGACCGGGGGTGGCGGCAGCACATTACCATTCCCTGACTCTGCTTAACGCAGAATATAAAATATTTACACGACTCCTGGTGGTGTCTAGCCTTCTATCACCGGAACAGGCAACTTCGGGTGGCTCAGTTAATACACAAACGGCCACAGGAGAATGTCGTGATTTAATTGCACTGGCAGCCGAGTGCTGACTCCGCGCCGCGGTGGTTGCCATTGATTTTGACAGCGCATTCGACCAGGTGCACCATCATTTTCTGTTCCCAGTAACGAGCCGAATGGGTTTCCCACCCGCCTTTATCGATGTCATCCGGCGCCTGCACGGCATTGCCTAATCGCTGATTCAGGTCAATGGCTATGTAGCGGAACCAGTGACGATCCGGCGTTCCACAAGGCAAGGTTGCCCACTTTCGACCCTACTCTATGCCATAAGCCTGCAGCCACTCGTCAGGAGTCTGACGAGCCACCTTTCAGGTCTCACTTTGCAACAGCACAGTTTTCGGTGTCGTGCGTATGTGGACGACCTCCTCCTCTTGGTCCACTCACGGAATGAAACAGAAATAGTGCTTGATTTGATATCAACGTACGGAACTGCAGCGGGCAGTAACATGAAGGCGGATAAACACACGGCGATGTCCATTGTACGCAGCCTCTCACGCGACGACTTAGCACCTCTCCGTGTGTACAGAAACTGGGATACCTTGGTATCAATTTTCACCTACACCGTGCGCCGCTCAGCTACCATCAATTTTCGGCGTGCACTCCAAATTATCCGCACGGCGTTGCAACAAATTCTTCTCCGCCGACTCGATTCTTTACAACGTGTTCAATACCTCAATCAACATGTGGCGTCTAGAATGGTCCACATTGCACAGGTCCTTCAGCTGCCATCAACTTTTGGACATAGCCTCCATGTTGCTTTCAGATACTTTCTTGCAGCCGGGACGCTCTAAGATCGTTATGAAACGCTGACCCCCCCCCCCCCCCCCCTTTCGCGACCGTGAGGCCTCGGCCTTGTCAATGTGCGACTCCGAGTTGCGTGCTTGTACATGTCCACCATGCACACTCAGTGGATCTGGGGCTCCTCCCTTACGCGCAGCTTGCTGGAAATTCTTACGCCCGCAACCATAAACGCCACCAGTACCAGTCGGACACATCAAGCACCATACGTCCTACATTTCAGATTTCATCGTCGACTTCAGTTATGCTCACACACACTTACCGAACACGCGTTCTCCTCGACCTAAAGATTTTTACACCCCACTGCTTCGTTACATATGCATCAACAAAATCAAACTCAGACATCTATCGACGCTGTGCCCTACGGTTTGGCGTCATATCCACCAGCGTTTCTTCCCTGCAACATCCTGGAGACATGGAACCACGTCGCATGTGGAAAATTTTCCACAAATCAACGTCTTCATGCCATAGGACTAACGGACTCTCCGCTTTGTTAAATTTCCACCTCATGGATGACGATGTCCACCAGCTGACTTGTCCTGCCACCAGTGACGTCTGGAAACTTGGGCGACAGTTCGTTGCCTGTTACCTCCGCGTTCCGCCGGATTCGGTTAACTCATGGACTTTTATCCATCCTGAGGATACTTATTTCCTCGCCCCCAAAATCATGCGATTGTATGGGTGGACGATCACCTATATGAATAATGATGGCGGCAAATCACGCCTCGACTTCCGGCAGTACTTACAAACCGCCCACAGTGCAGTCGAGCACCGACCACGCTACCGCCCCTTCTTCGCCAATTACCTACACGCTATCTTTACGTCACCCCAGCTCATCTGGATGGCGCCACACGCGGATGGAACACCTGACCCCCCTTCCCCCCCGCCCCCCCCCCCCCTGCTGACATCTGAGACTCTGTGCTACTTTCTATATCGTAACCACTGCCTTAAAGACACGTAACGTGTATCCGCAGGACATGTTTCCTGTAATTGAAACGTGTCATGATGATCTCTCCATTGGATAAAGATTCCGGAATAGTCCCCCATTCGGATCTTCGGGAGGGGACAGCCAAGGGGGATGTTACCAGGAGAAAAAGATTGAATAATTAGTGAAAGGATAATGTTCTACGAATCGGGGCGTGGAATGTCAGAAGCTTGAACGTGGTAGGGGAACAAGAAAATCTGAAAAGGGTAATGCAAAGGCTCTAAAAACGGGCCATCACAGAAGTGGGAAAGAACAACATAGGTACAAAGAAGGTAACTACCATGGGCAACAGAAGAAACACTTTATTTGATCGATGAAAGGAGGAAGTACAAAAATGTTCTGGGAAACTCAAGAGTACAGAAATGCAAGTCGCTGAGAAATGAAATAAAGAGAAAGTGCAGGGAAGCTAAGATGAAATGGCTCCATGAAAAATGTGAAGAAATCGAAAAAAAATGATTGTCGGAAGGACAGAATCAGTACATAGGAAAGCCAAAACAACCTTCAGTGACGTTAAAAGTGTGGTAACATTAAGAGTGCAATGGGAATTCCACTGCTAAAAGCGGAGGAGAGAACAGATGGGTGGAAAGAATACATTGAAAGTCTCTATTAGGGAGAAGATTTCTGTGATGTGACAGAAGAGGAAACAGGTGTCGATTTAGAAGAGATAGGGAACCCAGTATAATAATGACAATTTTAAAGATAACTGGAAGACTTAAGATCAAATAAGGCAGAAGGGGTAGATAATATTCTATCATTGGGGGAAGTGGCAAGAAAACGACTATTCACGTTGGTGTGTCGAATGTATGAGTCTGGCAACATACTATCTGATTTTCGGAAAAATATCATCAACACAATTTCAAAGACTGCAAGAGCTGCCAAGTGCTAGAATCATCGCACAGTCAGCTTAACAGCTCATGCATCCAAGGTGCCGACAAGAATAATATACAGAAAACGGAAAAGAAATTTAAGGATGTGCTAGATGACGATCAGTTTGGATTTAGAAAAGGTAAAGGCACGAGAGAGGCAATTCTGACGTTGCGGTTGACAATGGAAGCAACACTAAAGAAAATTCAAGACACGTTCATAGGGTTTTTCGATCTGGAAAAAGCCTTGGACGATGTAAAATGGTACACGATGTTTGAAATTCTGTGAAAAATATGGGTAAGGTATAGGGAGAGACCTGTAACGACATGTACAAGAGCCAAGAGGGAATAATAAGAGTGGACAACCAAGAACAAAGTGCTTTGATTAAAAAGAGTGTGAGACAGGGATGTAGTCTTTACCCCTACTGTTCTATTTGTACATCGAAGAAGTAATGACGGAAATAGAAGAAAAGTTCAGGAGGGGAATTAAAACACATGGTAAAAGGATATTAATGATACGATTACCCGATGGCATTGCTATCCTGAGTAAAAGTGAAGAAGAATTACATAATCAGCTGAACGGAATGAATACTCTAATGAGTACAGAATATGGACTGAGAATAAATTGGAGAAAGACGAAAGTAATGAGATTCAGCAGAAATGAGAAAAGCGTGAAACTTTACATCAGAATTGATGATCACAAAGTATATATATGGGAAGTCTACTAGGACCAAACATAGGCCTTAATTTGCTGAAGAAATTGTTATGAATGTATGTCTGGAGTACAGTATTGTATGGTAGTGAAACATGGCCTGTGGGAAAACTGGAACAGAAGGAAATCGAAGCATTTGAGATGTGGTGCTACAGACGAATGTTGAAAATTATGTGGACTGATAAGGTAAGGAATGAGGTCTGTTAAGACATGAGGGAGTGACTTCCATGGTACTAGAGGGAACTGTAGAGGGCAATAACTTTAGAGGAAGACAGAGACTGGAATACATGCACCAAATAATTGAGGACGTGGGTTGCAAGTGCTACTCTTATATGAAGAGGTTAGCACCACAGAAGAGGATTTCGTGGCGGGCCGCATCAATCCAGTCTGATGACAAAGAAAAAGTGATACGGCAATACCAAAGTACAGATGTAGGTAATTTAGTGCAGTCTAAGACGTGCCTTAGCTTAGAGTATTTAATTAGGATAGAACTAGGCGTGGCCCTGCGCGAAGCATATATTACTCGTGTATTTTTACTGATTATCCTGAATTACTGACGACGAGGAAAAATGGTTAAGGTAGCTATTTTACAGAGGTAAGTTGCCTCCCTGATATTCATTTCCCTTGCTGCTACGAGGAATGACACAGCTGCTTACAGGACTGAAAAGAAAGAGTTGAAGTAAGGTAACGGAAATGAGGAGCTAAAAACTGCAAGAGTTGTAGAAGTAAGGTAATGCAAATCAGGAGCTAAACACTGTATGTGTCAGGCATTGAACGTAGTGTAAAGATACAAAAGGGAAGGAGGACACCGAAAGGTGTAGGCTATGCAAGTATTTACTCCAGACTCAAGAAGGAGAATTCAAGGAGTATATATCTGTAAACGTAGTGGTACCTCTTTTACAACCAGTTTCCCAAGGAAGAATGCGCTGGGCCCGATTTTTTCTAGGAAGGATGGTACCTAATGACACAAGACAAGAGCCCAGTGTCGTATTGTGGGCACGCGTCGCAGCCAGCCAACGCAGCATTTCACCATACCGACGGTGTCGTCAGTAGCGACCCATATTTCTGGACAGCGAAGAGCCTTAAAGCAGTTCCGACGGCACCTTAGTACTTGTCTTCCGCGCTAGGAAGCCCACATACAATGTGTTTAACAGTGTTTTGACGATTTCAAATTTGAATAACACAAAATCTAATCATGAAACATAGTTGAACATTTTACACAAGTAAAACATTTACTCAAGTTTACTGAAGAAATAGTACATCGAGCAAATGACGACCATTCGCGGCTAACAATACTCGAGACGCTTCACCCAGTTTTTTAATACATCTTTGGTAACTACTACAGAAAATTTGGATACTTCCTCGTAAATTTTCTTACATCTGATTGACGACTCCATGTTGCCTTGTGCACTACGACCAGGTAACAGGTAAACTTGAAAAAAGAGACAGCATTGGTCGTATATTTTTTACTATTGCAAAATCGATTTTCTGTCACTGAGTGACCATCTTCAGTGCTATATTGTATAACTTAAATTGTTATACAATATAGCACTGAATACAATATAGCACTGAAGATGGTCACTCAGAAAATCGATTTTGTAATAGTAAAAAATATACGACCAATGCTGTCTCTTTTTTCAAGTATTTCTTACATCTGTTTCAAGTTTCTTGGCTGGTCGGAAGACACTTTCGTCTTCAAATAACTCCACAGGTATAAGTTTGATATAGTTTAAACAGCCGACATAGACGGCCATTCGACACAAGCGCATTTGGAAATTATACTATTAGCAAAAGTTCAAGGAGTTACCAAAAGTTCTATTTCAAACACTGTCAGTCATACGCAAGTTTCTTACCCAATTCATTGTCTTTCCACGAGCAGGAATTGGATAACGAGGCTAAATCTTGAAATGCTTACGAAACGTACGTTGGACTCGCACAGTAGATTCATCGTAGCACAAATAGCACACTACCGGTATTGCACGAAGTTGCTTCTACCATTCCAATATGATAACTGTCGTCCCATACATGTGTATGGGACGACAGTTGACCCTCCGCACTATTTACAGACGGCGCCACCGTCACTGTATCTTGTAGTTTACGCGCGTTATTTAAATCTGGAATCGTCAAAACATTGTGAAACATCCTGTACACACCCCAAGGATATCTGAGGAGGTCGTCGGCACGACCTTCACTCTACTGCTGTGTGTGCGAGGCCCCTTTCCGAGGACACTACCGTCGATTCGTGATCCGAGGTAGGAACTGAGGCTCCTTCTAGCTCCCTGCTACTGAGGTCTGACGCCGCCAGACACGGCGCAGCAGCCATCAGCCCGCGGTTCTTCACGGTTCTCGATCCCTTTCTGTCTTCCGCTGGACTGGCCGCGAGCCGTTCTCTCTCCGGCTAGTCTAGGACGGGCAGTGTCACTCTATACTCAGACGTTGACATCTACCCGCGGGAATATGCAGATAGTAAGGACGCTTGCCACTAGATCGCTTCTCCAAGACACGCTAACGGCAGCGCATGCACGCGCGGGGCCGGTGGGTGCAGAGTTCAGCGCTTTAATGCCAGTCATATGCCTTCGGCTTTCTACAAAGGCGCCGCACTACATCTACTGCATCTACACAGTACTTCGCAAGCAAACTGATGGTGTATGGCAGAGGGTACTTCTGGTGCCATCCTCCACACAGTCAGGTGGCTTTCGGAGTTTCTCTGTTGCATTAGTGAGTGGAGCGAGGGAAGAACGATTAATGGTGAGCCTCTGTATTTGCTCTCATTTTTAGAATTTTGCGTCTTAATCATTTCGCGGGAGGAAGTAATAAATGGTTCGACTCTTCTGGAACGTCCTGTCTCAAAATTTCAACAGTAAACATCTACATCATACACCACGTCTCTCTTGCAGTGTCTGCCAGTGGAGTTCGTTGAGCGTCTCTGCAGTGCTCCGGCTTTGTCCAAACGACCTCCTGACGAAACGCGCCGCTCTTCCTTGGCTCTCATCTACTTATTGTATCAGTTCTACCGGCTAAGAATTTTACTGATAACCCGTATTCCAGAATCAGTCGGATAAGCGCCTTGTAAGCCACTTCTTTCGTGGATGAGCTACATTTCCTTAATATTCTTCCCTTAAATTTGACCTACTCTTCCTACTATTTGTTTTATACGATCATTCCACTTAAGATCGTTCTTGATAGCTACTCGTCCATACTTTATGGTAGATACTGTTTCCAGAAATTTGTCGTTAATAGTGTACCTATGTAGAGGGGATTTCTTTTCCTACATATACGTAAAAGATACAATTACTTAAGTTCAGTGTCGATTGCCACAGCCTGCGCCATTCATCAACCTTCCGTACGTTATTCTGCAAATCGGTATTGTCTTCTGTGTACTTATAAACAACAGCATCAACTGCGAATAATCTTAAGGAACTTTCGAAGCTTTCTACTAGATCATCAGTAACTGTCCTATCACACTTCCTGTGGCTACTCCAGAAATTACCTTTACATCTGTCGATTTTGTTCCATTAAGAACGATGTGTTAAGTTCAGTCTACAAGGAAGTCTTGAAATCAGTCCCAAATATGGTCCAATAGTGGGTAAGCCAGTATTTTTATACTAATCGGCAGTGTCAAATGCCTTACTGAAATTATGGAGCATGGCAACAGCCTGAGAGCCGTTGTCTACAGCAACCTAGCGAACTGAGTTTAGTAAGATCTCTGTTTGTGGACCCCCAATGATTTTTATATTGGAGATTTTCATTCTCCAAAACCGTCACATCGACGTTTGTCCATCATTAACTCTAGAGGACTTCGACAAAATCTGACTGCCTTAATCGTCTATGACTCCACCCTAAATCCAGCAGAGACCCACTAGCATACTAATGCCCGTCCAGACACCATTAGACTGTTGCGAAAAGGATGACTCCATTGGCATATAATATACATAGGCTTATATTCTGTGATTATACCGGGTGACATGGCAACTACGTCATTGTTCTCTTTTGTGGCTATTTTCGATTACATTGAGAGAGAACAAGTTACTCTCTCACCTATTTCCTGCATACGGAACATTATTAAAGATTTTATTACAAACTGACTCACCTTGATCGAGACTCTAGAAAGTTAACGACCTGAGCAGATGTTGTGCTAGGATGCTAAAAGCCTGAGGTATTTTTATGGTTCTTAGCTTGTAGAAACAGCATGTTTGGAGCTGAAAGCGATTGGTGGTGAGCCCTTCCCTCAGTAAATCTTGCCAGACTGGTCCACAGACATACAGAGCAGACAGGGCAGCCCCTCCATAAGACAGGTCTCCAGCAGAACTATGCCAAGCTACCTGCAGTGGAGCCAGCACAAGGCTGGGCTGAGGGTGATGGACTGTAGGAATGCGTCCACACAGTGGAGTCATAAACCGGGCATTTTGTGCAGAGCAACTCGCGATAGAAGTCACAAGTTGTTGTGTTTGCCAATACTGCAAATAGGCCATCTCGGTTGTATCAGAAACTCTGACATCTGATAAAAACGTTTGGAGATAGAATCTTTATTACACATCATAGCTAGGGCTAACAAGCTCCAAGGCACAGGAGATTTAGATAAAGATCTTCAAGATTGTATCCAAACACTTGTTGGTGTGGGAAGTTTTTGTGTTTGCCAATACTGCAAATAGGCCTTCTCTGTTGTATCAGAAACTCTGACATCTGAGAAACGTTTGGAGATAGAATCTTTATTACACGTCATAGCTAGGGCTAACAAGCTCCAAGGCACAGGAGATTTGGATAAAGATCATCAAGATTGTATCCAAAGACTTGTTGGTGTGGGAAGCGACACGACTTCAGAGAAAACTTAAAAAGTCAGTAACTGTCGATTTCTTTTTTTTACAAAGACGCAGGTTTCTTAACTCTTGCACTGGTTCGACCCAAGTTTGTGCTTTCGTGTGGGAGGGGAGATTTAGCACGTCTTAAGCACTTCTGGTCGATGCTCCGTCATTTGTGGTTGGTACTTCGGACCTGTCCTAAAACTGACTTCACCTACGACTAGTTTAGACTGGGGAGCCTGTGGTGAAGTTCTTACTGTACCGACAGTGTAACTTCAAATGTCTCTGACTACTCGTTTACCAAGGGCACGCTAATTCGTTTTTGGTTTACCAGTCTTTTTTTTTTTTTGACGTTTGGCATCCTTGTGCGCTCTGTCGTATAAGTGAGCCAAATTAGTCCTCGGTTCAACCAGTGAACGGGTGTATCACACACTGAAATCTACCATGATTTCAGGTCTCTGGTAGAGAGTGAATTGCTTTCCGTCTGTCCGATCACTAGACTGTGAGATTTTTGCACTTCTTTTTTGGCCGCGATCGCTTCACAGGTGCAGCCTCACCTCCGCCGCACACATCTCGACAGCTGCAAGTTACATCGCCGCACGAAGCAAACAGGGTAACATACTGCCGCTCCGGCACTGTCAGGGCGCACAGAATTCAGGCGCCACTTGCTCTCTGCTGCACGTATGTAGTTGAAATACGATAGATTTGATCAATCAAAGTCTGCTCAGTGTCAGATTAATTCAGATTACGTTATACACATTTTTAAGGCCAGAGTACTTGACTCACTTCTGCTACCCAGGATCCATGTCCAATGGACTCTTACTCTGTTAGTTGTTTACGGTATTGAATCAATAACTTGTTTTGCATAATTTATGTCTATGTTTTGTAGAAAACAATAAATGTTGTCAGAGCACCTAACCTTTGCCTACATTCTCAATCATTTATATAGCCTCACAGGATTAACTTTCAACATTTCCATATAACTGCTTTCCCATCCCGACTGTTACATGCAGCGTCTCCAGAAATCTCGACACCCCTTCCCCTTCCCCGCCACCATGGTATTCCTAATAAAAATTGTTATAAATACCAAAGATGGTGTTACGTATCATTTGTCCTCTAAATCTCAGCCTCTGCAACCACCATACGTATCAGTTGCTTTTGGGAATCAAAACCAGATCCGATACGATATTGCATTGCCTGGGTTATTCCGAATTACGACGTAAAGTTCCTTCGTATGCATGCATGGCTGTAGGGACATGCATCTCGGCGACTACAGCCATCATGAAAGGCATGAAAAGTGTACGCAGTTGCAAATATGGACGATCATCATCTGTATAATGGAATGACGACAAAGCGTACTGCATCGTAATTCCCAATAACACAGGCACTGCAATATCGTACTTATCTGCCGATACCAATATTACCTTTCAAGAACAATGTCTGAACTGCATGGGAATATACACAATACACTACTGGCCATAAAAATTGATGCACTACGAAGATGACGTGCTGCAGACGCGAAATTTAACCGACAGGCAGAAGATGCTCTGATATGCAAATGATTAGCGTTCCAGAGCATTCACACAAGGCTGGTGCCTGTGGCGGCACCTACAACGTGCTGCCATGAGGAAAGTCTCCAAGCGATTTTTCATACACTAACAGCAGTTGACCGTCGTTGACTAGTGAAATGTTCTTGTGATGCCTCGTGTAAGGAGGAGAAATGCGTACCATCACGTTTCTGACTTTGATAAAGGTCGGATTGTAGCCTATCGCGATTGCAGTTTATCGTATCGCGACATTGCTGCTTGCGTTGGTCGAGATCCAATGACTGTTAGCAGAATATGGGTACAGGAGGGTAATACGGAACGCCGTGCTGGATCCCAACGGCCTCGTATCACTAGCAATCGAAATGACAAGCATCTTATCCGCATGGCTGTATCGGATCGGGCAGCCACGTCTCGATCCCTGAGTCAACAGATGGGGTCGTTTGCAAGACAGCAACCATCTGCACGAGCAGTTCGACGACGTTTGCAGCAGCATGAACTATCAGCTCGGAGACCATTGCTGCGGTTACCCTTGACGCTGCATTGGTGTTGCAATTTTAATGGCCAGTAGTGTAGAAGTAAGAGTACAGGTCGTTGACGACATATGGAAGTTTGGGTCTGGCGGTGAGTTGTGCACGGAGAGCCAAATAGTAAGGCAACCGCTCGCGATATGCGGGCAATCCGGGTTCGAATCCCGGTCCGGCACAGATTTTCACTGTTGTCATTACATTCTACAGCTGATCATGGTTCGTATTAGCAATTGCGAATACACTTAATGTATTTCAAGTAAAATGTCTCACCTGTACGGTAATATATAGGGTGTAGATTTTAAGTTGACAAACGAGAATAACTCGAAAACTTAGCTTCACACGAAAAAATGTGTAGAACCTAAAGTTGATTGTTTTCGAGGAGAACATATGCTGGTACTAAAATTATCCCCGCACCCCAACCTCCTGGGGTGGAGCGGGAGGCAACCTTAAAATTTCAAATGAGAAACCTCATTTTTTCTTTCAGAATCAGACTCTACATAAAAAACTACGTTCTTTTTGTCTTTAACATTTGTTTTAATTCTTGGTAGTTGGTGCTGTAATTCAAGAAAATACATGTTCTCTTTTTGAGTGGTAAATGGTTACGGATAAATAAAAAATACCTATTTACTTCGTAAATTTTGATTCGCTAAAACAAAAACTCTCCCCCTCTCCCCATAGGGGTTTGAGAAAGAGGAATTGGAGTTTTGCCACGACACAAACAAAACTCATCCGAATCTGCGGAAGAAATTAATACTTCGGTCAAAATTTGTAAGACGCTAATTCC
Source organism: Schistocerca piceifrons (assembly GCF_021461385.2). Lineage (NCBI taxonomy): Eukaryota > Metazoa > Arthropoda > Insecta > Orthoptera > Acrididae > Schistocerca > Schistocerca piceifrons. The sequence goes on from NC_060138.1 coordinate 807,798,901, forward strand.
TCTTTCTCAATGACGATGGAAAGTAAGACACGCGTTTACCATCCCACACGCGAAGTGACTATTAAAGACGGAACCTACTCTCAGGCTGGACACGAGTTTGGAAAGAAATCGTCTATGTCCTTCTCACAGGGAACAACCGATGTTACGGCCAACCTAAATCTCCATGGCCAGACGGAAATTTGGTTCCCGCTCATTCCGAATGCGACTTTAGTGCCTTAGCCACAGCACCTTCTTGTTTGGTCCTGACGTTTAATTCTGAACAGAATATTTGTGTGCGACGCATCATACAGAGAATGGAAAGAACGGTACTTACCTACTCCAGTAAACTGCTTCCGAAAGGAAATTAAACATCCAAAGAATGATTATGTAAACAAATCCAAACATTTGTAGCGGTTGATGTATCTGTGTGTTATCCGCTTGCTGTGAGTGGCGTATTAGAGGCTTAGCAATTGCTTGTTATGTATCATTTCAGTGGCATACCTTGAACCATGTGCAGGACATAGTTAATTTACACTGAGGTGAAAAAAGTTATTGGATAGTGATGTGCACGTTACTGTTGGCGGCAGTGCTGCGTTCATGAGGTATGAAAGGGCAGTGCATTGGCAGAGCTGTAATTTGTGCTCAAGTGATTCATGTAAAATTAAAGAACCTTCAACATCGCAGTGCGTCAGCAATCGTTGGTTAATATATATATATATATATATATATCTTTTTTTTTTGTCATCAGTCTACTGACTGGTTTAATGCGGCCCGCCACGAATTCCTTTCCCGTACTAACCTCTTCATCTCAGAATAGCACTAGCAACCTACGTCCTCAATTATTTGCTTCACGTATTCCAATCTCTTTCTTCCTGTACAGTTTTTGCCCTCTACAGCTCCCTCTAGTACCATGGAAGTCATTCCCTCTTGTCTTAGCAGATGTCCTATCATCCTGTCCCTTCTCCTTATCAGTGTTTTCCTCTCCGGTTCTACGTAGAACGTCCTCATTCCTTACCTTATCAGTCCACCTAATTTTCAACATTCGTCTACAGCACCACATCTCAAATGCTTCGATTCTCTTCTGTTCCGGTTTTCCCACAGTCCATGTTTCACTACCATACAAAGCTGTACTCCAGACGTACATTGCCCGGAGCTCGTGGTCGTGCGGTAGCGTTCTCGCTTCCCACGCCCGGGTCCCCGGGGTCAATTCCCGGCAGGGTCAGGGATTTTCTCTGTCTCGTGGCGGCTGGGTATTCTGTGATGTCCTTAGGTTAGTTAGGTTTAAGTAGTTCTAAGTTCTAGGGGACTGATGACCATAGATGTTAAGTCCCATAGTACTCAGAGACATTTGAACCATTTTTTGAACGTACATCCTCAGAAATTTCTTCCTCAAATTAAGGCCGGTATTTGATATTAGTAGACCTCTCGGCTAGAAATGCCTTTTTTGCCATAGCGAGTCTGCTTTTGATATCCTCCTTGCTCCGTCCGTCATTGGTTATTTTACTGCCTAGGTAGCAGAATTCCTTAACTTCATTGACTTCGTGACCATCAATCCTGATGTTAAGTTTCTCGCTGCTCTCATTTCTACTACTTCTCATTACCTTCGTCTTTCTTCGATTTACTCTCAAACCATACTGTGTACTCATTAGACTGTTCATTCCGTTCAGCAGATCATTTAATTCTTCTTCACTTTCACTCAGGATAGCAATGTCATCAGCGAATCGTATCATTGATATCCTTTCACGTTGTATTTTAATTCCACTCCTGTACCTTTCTTTCATTTCAATCATTGCTTCCTCGATGTACAGATTGAAGAGTAGGGGCGAAAGGCTACAGCCTTGTCTTACACCCTTCTTAATACGAGCACTTCGTTCTTGATCGTCCACTCTTATTATTCCCTCTTGGTTGTTGTACATATTGTATATGACCCGTCTCTCCCTATAGCTTACCCCTACTTTTTTCAGAATCTCGAACAGCTTGCACCATTTTATATTGTCGAACACTTTTTCCAGGTCGACAAATCCTATGAAAGTGTCTTGATTTTTCTTTAGCCTTGCTTCCATTATTAGCCGTAACGTCAGAATTGCCTCTCTCGTCCCTTTACTTTTCCTAAAGCCAAACTGATCGTCACCTAGCACATTCTAAATTTTCTTTTCCATTCTTCTGTATATTATTCATGTAAGCAGCTTCGATGCATGACCTGTTAAGCTGATTGTGCGATAATTCTCGCACTTGTCAGCTCTTGCCGTCTTCGAAATTGTGTGGATGATGCTTTTCCGAAAGTCAGATGGTATATCGCCAGACTCATATATTCTACACACCAACGTGAATAGTCGTTTTGTTGCCACTTCCCCCAATGATTTTAGAACTTCTGATGTAATGTTATCTATCCTTTCTGCCTTCTTTGACCGTAAGTCCTCCAAAGCTCTTTTAAATTCCGATTTTAATACTGGATCCCCTATCTGTTCTAAATCGACTCCTTTCTTTTTCTATCACATCAGAGAAATCTTCACCCTCATAGAGGCTTTGAATGTATTCTTTCCACCTATCTGCTCTCTGCTCTGCATTTAACAGTGGAATTCCCGTTGCACTCTTAATGTTACCACCGTTGCTTTTAATGTCATCAAAGGTTGTTTTGACTTTCCTGTATGCTGAGTCTGTCCTTCCGACAATCATATCTTTTTCGATGTCTTCACATATTTCCTGCAGCCATTTCATCTTAGCTTCCCTGCACTTCCCATTTATTTCATTCATCAGCGACTTGTATTTCTGTATTCTCGATTTTCCCAGAACATATTTGTACTTCCTCCTTTGATCAATCAACTGAAGTATTTCTTCTGTTACCCATGGTTTCTTCGCAGCTACCTTCTTTGTACCTATGTTTTCCTTCCCAACTTCTGTGATGGCCCATTTTAGAGATGTCCATTCCTCTTCAACCGTACTGCCTACTGCGCTATTCCTTATTGCTGTAACTATAGCGTTAGAGAACTTCAAATGTATCTCGTCATTTCTTAGTACTTCCGTATCCCACTTCTTTGCATATAGATTCTTCCTGACTAATGTCTTGAACTTCAATCTACTCTTCATCACTATTATATTGTGATCTGAGTCTATATCTGCCCCTGGGTACGCCTTACAATCCAGTATCTGATTTCGGAATCTCTGTCTGACCATGATGTAATCTAATTGAAATCTTCCCGTATCTCCCGGCCTTTTCCAAGTATACCTCCTCCTCTAGCGATTCGTGAACAGAGTATTCGATATTACTAGCTGAAACTTGTTACAGAACTCAATTAGTGTTTCTCCTATTTCATTCCTTTTCCCAAGCCCATATTCTGCTGTAACCTTTTCTTCTACTCCTTCCCCTACAACTGCATTCCAGTCGCCCATGACTATTAGATTTTCGTCCCCCTTTACATACTGCATTACCCTTTCAATATCCTCATACACTTTCTCAATCTATTCTTCTTCAGCTTGCGACGTCGGCATGTATACCTGAACTATCGTTGTCGGTGCTGATCTGCTGTCGATTCTGATTAGAACAACCCGATCACTGAACTGTTCACAGTAACACACCCTCTGCCCTACCTTCCTATTCATAACGAATCCTACACCTGATATACCGTTTTCTGCTGCTGTTGATATTACCTGATACCCATCTGACCAGAAATCCTAGTCTTCCTTCCACTTCACTTCACTGACCCCAACTTTATCTAGATTGAGCCTTTGCATTTCCCTTTTCAGATTTTCTAGTTTTCCTACCACGTTCAAGCTTCTGACATTCCACGCCCCGACTCGTAGAACGTTATCAGTTAGTTGATTATTCAATCTTTTTCTCATGATAACCTCCTCCGAGATCCGAATGGGGGACTATTCCGGAATCTTTTGCCAATGGAGAGATCATCATGACACTTCTTCAATGACAGGTCACATGTCCTGTGGATACACGTTACGTGTCTTTAATGCAGTGGTTTCCATTGCCTTCTGCATCCTCATGTCGTTGATCATTGCTGATTCTTCCGCCTTTAGGGGCAATTTACCACCCCTAGGACAAGAGAGTGCCCTGAACCTCTATCCGCTCCTCCGCCTTCTTTTGACAAGGCCGTTGGCAGAATGAGGCTGACTTCTTATTCCGGAAGTCTTCGGCCGCCAATGCTGATTATTTATCAAAATATTAGGCAGCGGCGGGGATCGAACCCGGGACTGAAGACTTTTTGATTATGAATCAAAGACGCTACCCCTTTTTTTTTTTAATTCTCATTTTGTCCGTGTTTGTTCGTTGTATCTGCTCGGGGCGATCGTAGTAAGACATCCGGTTAACTTATTTGATGATCGATTAACACGGTTTTTTTTTATTACAGAGGGTATGTAACCCTCTCTCCGAACACGCTGAGCTACCGTGCCGGCTGCCCTAGACCACACAGGTCTGTTAATATATTACAAAACTAAAAACCCGCCTTGATTGCGAAAAAAGCAACTAGCGTTAAGTGTTAATCCAGGTTTCGGCGTAGATAACTACACCTTCTTCAGAACACCAATAGAACCCACAAGTGCCTAAGGAGACCTTTGTCAATGATAGAAAGAACAGCATAGCTATACATTTATAAACGAAAAAGAAAAGGAAAAACACAAACAGTACATATGTACCAAGTCAAAACCACTACTTAACTTAATGGTGTACGCTCCACCTCACACCGGACTATGTTAGATGGGCCATGACCCGCCATAAACTGCAGCTACAAACTGTCGCTCACTTACAAGCCTGACCCGCTGTCTATGCACATGCGCAAGACAAGGGAAGTTACTTGAATGCGTATGATATAGGCTCAGTTGGTAAGACAGATGTATAACAAGAAAATAAATAAAAATAATGTTACGTCTTCCACCCTAGCGGATGCGTTAGATGACAAACAGGTGGCAACTGTATCTATCCCTTACATAGGCAATATAATTACAAATTGCGGCGTTTACTCACAGCCCAGAGTTTCAGAGTCGCCTATTTTACTAATAATAGTTTACATAGGAATTTAATTCACTCCTTGCAGAGTAAGAGCGATAAACTTTCCCAATCAGGAGTATATGACATTTACATGCGGGGTTGTCCAAAATTTTACATCGGGCAAACGGGGCGAGCTCTGGGTCTCAGGTATAAAGAGCTTATTCCTACTAGAAGCGGTGACGGTACTAAGGGCTCTACTTATGCGGAACACCTTGTGCAAACGGCTCATGCGCCGAGCCCTCCAGTTAATATCGAGTTACTTCCTGCCGAGGTTAAGGGCTTAAAACTGGATGTTTTGGAAGAAATGCAGATCTTTAAGCATCTGCAACATGTTAAAGACAATATCCTTAACGACCAACTCCTACTAAGAAATAGAAAATATTTTGGAAGTTTCGCGCCTTTACTTTGTTCATCATACTTGTAAATCTGATGATCTGGGGTTTATCACATGCGCGCGCTGATTGGCGAGCGCGGTTGGTAGGGCTGTTCATCTTCTTTCTTTTTATCCTCATTTTCCTTTTACGATGAAGGTGCTTTTAGCCAGTTGAAATCCTCACGTTTTATCCCTATATCTTTATTACCACGAAGTCTTTAGATTACGTCCCCTCAGCCCCCCCCCCCCCCCCCCCCAGGCTAACTACTGGATTTAAGTATAGTTTTTAAGAGTTCCTCCTGTTGTCATAGGTAGCTTCATATATAAGTTTCTTTACTAACATAAGCAACCGTGTGCTGTTATTTTTAGGTTCATCTCCTATTTAGCTCGTCTCTTGTTCCATCCATTCTATTTTTTGATATACGTTGATCCACAGTTGGGAATACATGGGCTATGTAGCCCCGACCCATATATAAACTTTCTCGCATTCGTATGCGCATGCGCATTGAAGTAACTTCTCTTGTCTTGCTCATATGCATAGATAGCGGGTCAGGCTACCATTTGTAGCTGCAGTTTATGGCGGGTCATGGCCAATCGAACATAGGCCGGTGTGAGGTGGAGCGTACACTATTAAGTTAAGTAGTGGTTTTGACATTGTACATATGTAGTGTTTGTGTTTTCCTTTTCTTTTTCATTTATAAATGTATAGCTGTGATGTTCTTTTAATCATTGACAAAGGTCTTCTTAGGCACTTGCGGGTTTAATTGTTGTTCTGAAGAAGGTGTAGTCATCTACGCCGAAACCTGGGTTAACACTTAGCACTAGATGCTTTTTTAGCAATCGAGGGGGGTTTTTAGTTTTTTAATATTCATGTAGAAGGTTGTCTGACGTGATTATGGCCGCAAAACGGGAATCAACGACTCTGAACGCGGAATGTAGTTGGACCTAGACGCATGGGACATTCTGAATCGTCCCCTTAGAAAAATTAAACATGACTGTGCTTAAACTGACACACAATACTTTTAGGGCAACTGAATCTGACTTTCAATAATCCCTACAAAAGAATGGCCCTGACTAACATTAAACTATACCTTTCACAAATCACTTACCTCACAAAAATCTTCGTTACTCAAGCTACTGCAACACAGCGAGCGCCACTACTGCCAGCTAAACAAAAGATTCAAACTACTGAAGGCACTAACTACTGATAGGCATAGTTAGCAAATGAAAGCAATGTATTTACCTTAATATTGTTCAAAAGTCGTATTATATATATCAGTTCATGACATCCAGTCTTACAAATTTACTGTCTCTGTCCAGATCATCCGCTCTCACAACTCCGCCATCTCACTCCCCACATCCACCACTGCTGGCGGCTCACCTCCAATTGCGCAACGCTACGCGCTGTTAACATCCAGCTGCCCAACACTACAATAGCCAACAACAATGCAAACCAGCCACAGACTGCACACAGCACCCCAGTGATTTTCATACAGAGCGCTACATGGCGTTACCAATAAAAAAAACCTAAACAGCCTACTTACATAGCCGCCTTGCTCCCCACAAAAAATTTTACAAATTGTTTTGGGCAGTGGCCAATAATGATTTGATAAAATTTTTGTGTAATTACAATAACAAAGATATCAAATGCACACACTTATTGATAAAATGTTGGTCAAAAGCTAAAATTTTCTCACAGTCCATAAAGACAGTCCTGATCATTCATCACAGTAAAATAGCAGTGTTTTTTTTTTTCTCAAAGTCTGAGCAGTAAAAGAGAACACACACGGAAATAGTGGATTTCCATGCAGTCTTGAAGAAGTAGTGTTGTCCTTCCAACGGAAAGACAGTGCTGATTCCTGACATGCAGACAGGTAATGGGCCACAACAGAGCAAACCCACAGCAGAGTCAGTCGAAGTTTCGAAGAATATTGGTAGGTAGGTCATCACAGAGCAGACCCACTGTAGTCCTGGTAGAGAGTATGGTATTGGTGGGCCACCAGAGGTGCAGACCCACTGCAGACCTTGTAGAAATAATGGTATTGGTGAGTCATCAAATGTGTAGACCCACTGTAATCCTTGTAGAGATGGCTAGCAGCCCTCCGTTGTGACTGTGCAGGTGCACAATCACCATAAAAGAGTCTTGTTGACAATATAGCAAGTCCATGAACCACCACTTGTGCAATCACAAAAAAATATTTTTGAAATGTCCTTAGAATCAGCAATGTTGTTATCCAGTCCCCTGCTGAATTATTAACACACGTGCAAACACTATCAGTCCCTACTTCTCACATATTGTCCATATACTATGACCAACAGAAACGTGTGCAGTGAAATGTAATTTACAAATTACTTAATTTGGTGAACTGGTGTCAATTACAATATTATAACATAAGAATACAATAACAAAGGTACAAAATACATCATTAAAGAACATAACAATACAGATAACATTTGTAGTAGTAGGGGCTTTACAAAAGAATAGAAATAAACATATACATCAGTGTTACAGGAATTATGACATAAGTAAATACATAAAAGATCAGAATAACTTTTGAAACATCACCTTCACATAAGAGTAACAAAACAGAATAAATAATGTCTAAACATCTTTAGAAAGTAAATAAAACATTGTTAGAAAAATTCTACACCATATCTCTTATCAGATAAACACATAAAGACAGGAAGAACACAAATACACAAGGGTACACAAACACATAGTGGGATTACACAAGGAAAAGACAGGGTTTGTTTTACTGCAGTATTTTGCAAACAAAACTTTCTTTACTTCTTGGAGATCGCCCCTCATTCTTCATTATTCCCAAAAAGTCCTATCTAAACCTGCTTTCTGTACTTTCTTCATATAACTTCTCAATGCATTACTTCCAATTCATCGCAACTCATTCTCTTATATAGTCTACCCCCTTTTAAGCTAACTTAAATCTACTGAGCTCAGATGGTAAACTAAGGGACGAGGCAACGCAGCAGCACAAAGCAATTAATGCAAACAGCAATGACAAAAAAATGCAAATTGGCAAAGCAAGCAGCAGTAAATGTAATAACTTATATCTAAGCATGACAAACACACAAGCAGAAAAAGTAGTACACAAAAGACAACAATGCAGTTAAGTGAAATGTATAATCACATCTTAATGTCTATGTAATTAAAGTGGTAGACCACAAAAACTTATTCTATGAAATAAATTACCAAGTACTTGAAAAGAAAACTATGTATGCAGTTCCTGTGAAGGGAAATGTCTTTTTGTGCTCCCTTTGCCGGCCTTGGTGGCCAAGCTGTTGTAGGCGCTCAGTCCAGAACCATGTGACTGCTACGGTTGCAGGTTCGAATCCTGCCTTGGGCATGGACGTGTGTGATGTCCTTAAGTTAGTTAGGTGTAAGTAGTTCTAGGCTCTAGGGGACTGATGACCACAGCTGTTAAGTCCCATAGTGCTCAGAGCCATTTTAACCATTTTTTTCTGCTCCCTCATTTTTTTGGAAGTATATCACAAAATTATTATTTACTGAATCAGTAGACAGAAAATATTTGTATTAGAACATCTATAAAATTTTATTTTAACCAATGCTGCAGTGCAGCTAAAAACTAGATGTTAAACAAAATGAGCAATCTCTCAACTAGAAAGACAACAGATGTAAAATGTTTCTCATCATTTCATTAGCCATTTTAGTAAATATCATAAATTAAGAACGCCACAGTGTAATCATATGTTTTCAAGTTTGAGCGTATCGTATTTGCGATGCTTTCTACAAAGAAATGTCAATAGCGAGGATAATGACCTCCTTTTTACTCCACCTGTACCTCTGAAAGGCACACACTAATGGCTTTTTTCCAGGCGACTGTCACACAGCTGGGTGCCGACGAAGCATTATGTGAAGGTGGTCACTTAACTTTACCGAAATATTTACGACTCCAGTTTGCACTACAGTGACAGTCTCTTATAAAAATTTCCACAGGTCGAGAATTTGCGTTGCAAATGTGTAGAAACAAAATCCTATGAATATAACAGTGTCCAAAAATTTTTGTGGGCATTGTGATACATTCACCCATTTACAAACATTTCATAGCTCTTAAAGTACGATCCTTGGTTTCCAACATCCTTTTTCACATATCAGAGACCCTAACCACTATTCATTACTCCTTACTTTATTACACATATACATATTTGACGACACTTCACTCTTGCGTCGACACTTCAACATTTCATCATAATAAATACGTAGCTCATACAGCATCAGCTTATTGATCATAAACATACCTCAACAGCATAATACACATTGTCCTCGTAATAATAACATCATAAAAACTCCGCCAAATCTCTAAAACGTCGTAGCTTTCTGCAATAATTTCAAAACACAAAAAAATTTTCTGCTCATTTCAATAGTGTCATCTACCTCAAACGTACTTGAAAAATCATGATCCCATACCAAATACATCATTCAAAGCTCTCATAGTTTCACAATGGTTCCAAAAAAAAATATTAACAGTTCACAAAGTACAGACAAAATACAATTTCATAAGTGTGAAGTTATCCAACTGTGTAATTGCGTAAACATGTGTCACTGACGTAGTAAAAAAGAAACATGTTTGTCTCTCTCAGTTAAATGATCAGATAGCTGTGTAATTTATGTGTTAGAGAAATATGGTACCAATCTGTAAAGTTGTATAACCAAATACCATATTAGCTAGGGCTCCCTGTGCTTGCCAAACACATGGTACACAAAGTAAGCGTGTACCCCCTGAGGATTAATGTAATTGTACCCTCAGGTGTTACAGATTACAGCTATGGAATGAAATGTATCCTGGAAAACTTTCTTTGTAATTAAAAAATCTTAAAAAATAAATGGTTCAAGTACAAAATTAATCACTCAAATGCGTGTCCTGTAGCGCTAAATGTGCGTCTTGCTGTAAGATAATTCTGTGGGAGTGTCGTAGTTATTGTCCTCTGTAAGCAGAGTTCTGCAGAAGTCAATGTACTTACCTCATCATAAACGGAAGTGAAATTCTTTGCGTATAGATATCGTAGTTATTACGTACCTTACTGTGATCAAGAAAGTACTATACTGTAACATATTGTTGTGCTACGGGAAAGGCTGTCTCATTACAGCTATACCACAAAAGTTACTACTAAAACATGTTTTATTTTACAGAATAATACATAAAAACTGTACAGATATAAAACAGATACATCGCAAAAGCAACAATGTAAATTGTGTCACACATTAGCAGCGTCGTGATATAATCGTGTAACTGTCAGAGAAACCAAATACTAAGTCATCTTTATTCTCACAGAAAGTACTTCAAATAAAGAATGTCTCTTCAAGTAAACCAAAATGTTGGATTAAAATCTCATTAGCAGTATACATTCTAAGTATGTAAGCCTTGTAGTCATTATGTAATCGTGCAATTAACAAGCAAGAATGTACACACACAATAACACCGTGTCCTCTGTTCACTATAACAATGCATTCGTAATTTATGTTTAAATAAGATCTCTTGGTTCTAAGTCTGACAAAGGATACTAGTAATGTAAAGTGAAAAATTTTATAGCAAAGACTAAGTTAAAAAATAGATTATCTCTCAATAAACGGTTTTACATGCGAAATGTGGTGCGATCCTTTACTCTTCCTAGTACGCAGAGTTTCAACTTCAACGCAATTATCATGTGGTATACGTCGGATTCTGTAAGGTCCATTGTAAATCAGAAAGAATTTGTGACTAAAGTGTTTCTTCTTATGCGACAATGAATGAGCTTTAATGAGAACTTTCTGACCAATATATAATTTCTTTGCATTTGCTTTACCGTCTAGTTTTCTCCTTTTGTCTGCTGCAAATTTTATATTTTTAATAGCCAAATCAATTATGTCTTTGTGTCGAAGTTTACGTGTATTCGGGAAAGGTACAAGCTCTCTGATTCTGTTCGGTAGTTCTTCATTCTTCAGTACAAGAATAGGTGGTTAAGCAGTGGAGTCATGAGGCATTTCATTCAGCACATTTTGAAATAGGTGTAAATATCTGTCCCAATGCTGATGCTTTCTGTGACAATAAAGATTGCAAAGCTTATTGATTTCTTTCATAATCCGTTCAGATGGGTTAAGTGTGGTGAGTACAATGAAATAAAAACAGGTTTGATTTCATGACTCTGAAGCATGCGTGACCAAACAGCAGATCTGAATTGCGGTCCGTTATCTGAAATGACTTTAGTAACGTGGCCAACTTCACGTAAGAAATTTTTAACAAAGGCATTGGATACAGACCGTCCACTGGCTTTACGTAACGCAGTGAAAGAAACAAATTTTGAAGTAAGTTCAACAGCGACTAGAACGTACGAAAAACCATTCGATGTTCTGACAGGGGGTCCCAAGAGATCAGCAGCAGCAAATTCTTTTAATTTAGAAGGAATGATAGGAAACAACGGAGCATGATGTGAGATAGTAGATGCTTTCGCCTTCTGACAAAGATTACAGATAGACAAGACTCTTCGAATTCTCTTTTCCATATTGTTAAAATAACAAGTCGTCCGAAGAATATGATAACATTTTCGTGGACCAAAATGTGCATAGCTAAAATGAATGTACCAAATCAGCTTATTAACAAAATCATCTGGAATGCAAAGTACCCATAGCTTGTCATCAACAGTGCAGCGTTTGAAGAGTATGTAGTTTATAACCAGATAATAATGCCGAATCTGAGTGTGTGTCTTTTCATGCCATTTACTTTTGATGTCTTTCCAAATCGGATCTTTATCTTGTTCGTGAGCAATGTTCGTTAAAGATGTGGTGATGAAGTTTTCAAAGGCGACTTTCTGAATGTAAAGAATACTGAAATTTTTCTCGAGGTTGCCTTCTGTGTTACTTTTCTCAAGCCCAGACGGTGCGCGTGACTGTGCGTCCGCAACAATGTTCTCCTTGCCGGGAATTTAGACTATTGTGAAGTGGAATTCTTGCAGAAACAATGCCCAACGTTTTAACCTGTCATGATTTAATTTTGAAGACATAAGATATTGTAATGCACGATGATCACTGTATACTTTTACGTGCTTACCAGAAAGAAAGAAACGGAATTTGTTAAATGCCCAAACGATAGATAAAGCTTCTAATTCAGTAACGGAATAACTTTTTTCAGATTTTGTTAGCACTCGCCTAGCAAAAGCAATGGTTTTCTGAACAGTAGTGTCATTTTCTGTGGCTTTTTGAAATAAATGGGCACCAAGACCGACTTTAGAAGAATCCGTGCTAAGGCAGAAATCTTGTGACAGATCTGGATGAGCTAGTATTGGCGCGTTAAGTAGCGATTCTTTCAAAGAATTGAATTCCAACTGTGCTTGTTCGTCCCAGTTCCAAATAGTACTTTTTTCCAGTGAGAGAACAAAGTTTTGGTGACTAGAATTAGCATATTCAGAAAACGACGGTAAAAATTTACGAGACCTAGAAAACTGCGGACCTTTTTTTGTGGATGGAACTGGAATGGCTCTGATTGCTTCTAACTTTTCAGGATCCGGCTGAATGCCTTCAGAAGAAATAATATGTCCCAAAAACTTCACCTTTGTCCTACCGAATTCGGACTTTTCCAAATTAACTGTAATTCCAGATTCTGCAATAAAATGTAACACGCTGTTGAGGATGCGATTATGTTGTTCCCATGAGGCTTCTGCTATCAGAATATCGTCCACATATAAGGTGATGTGACGTTTTAAGAACTCAGGTAATATGGAATTTAGCCCGCGAATGAATGCTGCCGAAGAAATGTTCAAACCAAAAGGAAGTTTCCGAAACTGATAACAAACGCCGAAACAAAGGAAAGCTGTGTATTTTCTACATTCTGGATGAAGTTAGATCTGATAAAAGCTGGATCTGAGATCAAAAGAAGACAACACTTTTACACCATTAAAATTTTGAAGAAGTTCTTCCAACGTTTGCGGCCTATCTGTTTCAGGAATGATGATAGTATTGATTTGTCTCGAATCTAAGACAAACCTAATCGATCCATTTTTCTTCTCAACAACATGTAATGGATTGTTGTATGAGCTTACTGCAGGCTCAATAATGCCCTCGTCAAGCATAGAATGTATTTCTGTTCTAACATGGTCCCTATAATGTGCCGGAATTATATATGGTCTAACACAAAATTTAGAATGCTCACGAACACGAAATTGGTATTTAAATCCCTTGATTGTTCCTGTTTTGTGAGTAAAAACTGTGGAATGTGCTTGTAAAATCTCAAAAAGGTCTTGCCTATCAGTGTCATTACAATTCTCAATTGTTTGAATTTTATTCTGAATTAACTCATTAGTATCAAATGCGCCATCGATATCATCCCTGTCAGTACTTGCAGAGTGTTTGTTAGTGTCAAGTTCTGTCAAAAATTCCAAACTGTTGTCTAAGAGGAGGTAAAGCCGATTAATTTCTTCGTCATGGTTTGAGAGCCAATCTTCAAATTTCAAAGCTATTGACTTACCTTCTTTCTCTGAACTTATTTCAGCATCCTGAAAGTTTAAGATTGCTTTGTATTCATTCAAAAAGTCTACTCCCAATATAATTTCCGTCGACAATAATGGAACAGTAAGAAAGTTCATAGAGAAGCTGTGGCTTTGACAAAAGAATTCTAAGTTGGTTTGTTGGCGTACATCTACACTTTTTCCAACGATTACGCCTTGTAATTTAATCTTACGTAACGGAAGTGTGGGGCAATCGTTCGATTTGTTGCATTTACTAAAGGCTGTTTCACTAATTACTGAAATGGGACTCCCAGAGTCAAGTACTGCCATAAATTTTACGTCATTTACGGTAATGTGAATTACAGGATATGCAATGTTGTTATGTTTTACGCCGTGTTTCTGAAGTAAGATGTCCCTAATTTCTTGCATTTTTACGTAATTACTAGCTACGGCAGATGCGTCGTCAGTTTCATAAGTACGTTTTGTGGCTGCCAGCGGTATGAGTCATTGTCTATAGTGTCTTTGTTGCCGTGCGTCGTTATTGGGATTTGGAGACCTAACTTCTACAAATTCACGTTGTCGAGAGGGCCCTGCCCTGTTTGAATCCCGCCAGTTCTGATGCAATTCAGGTCTGTCGTTACGATTATATCATCTGTCGTCATGTCGGTAGATTCCATAGTTTCTTTCTTGTCGGTCACGTGGTGGAGGATTTCTTCCTGAATCGTAACTGCGCGCTGGACCGTTGCGTCTAAATTTATTATGTCTCCCTTGATAATAATTATTTTGGTTCCCATATTGTCTGTTTCTCTGATTGTCTCTGTGATAGTCACTACCGCGGATAGGTGATGTTTCCCTGTAATAATTACTACTCTACCAACGGTTGTCATACGGGTGGTGTCTGTTTTGGCCACAATTTGTGCTGTGAGAATAGCTTTGTCGTGTCCAGTTATTATTTCTTTCATCGCGGAATTGCGACGGATGTAACCTGTAATTTTTGTGTTTCTGTTTTCGCATTCTGCAATTGTCAGTGTCAATTTACAATTCTTGTAAGAGTCCCTGAAAAGCTTCAATGTCGTCTTTTCAACGTCCTGCCAAAAAATATGTCGTAAAAGTTCAGGTAATTAGATTAAGCAAATGCGGATGAGTTCTGAGGGGCTGTTTGACAGGTACTGATTCTTGTGCAACATGTCTTCAAAATATTTCACAAGACTGGAAAATTCAGATTGTTCGAAATGTTTCATCATTATGATACTATGTTTTACTCGGTCTTGTGTAGCTTGAGACCAATATGCTGAGAGGAAGGAATGATAAAATTCTCCTTCATCGTGTCAATCATGAATGACCAATCGCATTCTTACAGCTGGTTCATTCTCTACATAGCCACACATAAATTCTAATCTGTGCTCTAATGACCAGTTGGGAGGAAAACAACGAGAGAATTGATGAAGCCACACTTGTGGATGAATGTCGTTGCCGGAATTCTTAAATGTTTTGAATTTAAGTGTAGTAATAAACAGCTTATAGTCAAAATCATCATGTCGGCGAGTCGTATATCGATTATTGTTACTTCGTTTCGGCGGTTCCATCTCAAAATTCGGTGTAACTTGCCAATTTCTTTCATAATTTCCGAAGTACCCCGTGTTAGTATTTTGTGGCTGTTCCGTATTTCTATGTCCCTCTTCCCGTATTGGAGCGCGAGTGTCCTCTGAAATACGTAATTCTTGTATTACCTGTGTCACCTGATCTTGTACTTCCAGAATTTCTCTTTGGTGTTGTGTATTAATTTGATTCTGATTTTGTTTGAATTTCCTAATTAGTTCGCACTCTTCTGTGTCATTAAAGACTACCGGTTTTGTGTCATTCAGATTATCATCTGCCTTCGTAAACAAATTATTTAGCTGATCAGAAAGTTCAAGTACTTTCTCTGACAATGAACTAATTTCCTCCATGTGTCTTTCTGAACCAATTTTCAGAGTATCTACTGTGTCCTTTAAATTTTCCTGAGTTTTTGCAAGTTGCGTAACCGAATCGGTAGATGCAACTGAGTCAATTTTAGCTTGCAAGGTCTCATGTTTTTCATGAACAATAGTTTTCAGTTCTTTTATGGCTGCTTCGTGATTCTGTAATGCATCTTCATGTCGCGAAAAAATAGGTTGAAAATGCTCACAAATTTGTGTTTTTACGTCATTACAGACTTTTTGAGATTTCGATTCAATCTTATGTAACTCAGTAGTTAAATCTTCACGTGTTTGTTCATGCGTTGTGTCTAACTTTTGAAGCTTTTGCTGTGTTTTTCTCTGATTTTGTTCCATTGTGTCTAACTTTTGAAGCTTTTGCTGTGTTTGTCTCTGATTTTGTTCCATTTGTTTCATTAATTGCAATAATAATGTATTAGTGTCTGGAATCTGTTTCTCTATGCTTTTTGGCAGTGCATTTTCACCGGCAACATTCACATTTTGACAAGCAGAAAATGTGTCTTGACTCATTTGAGAAAACGGTGAGGACCCAAAACCTGAGTCTACAGTATTTTCAATATTGTGTTCTGTCATTCCCGATTCCTGAGGCGAGCTGTTGCCGACCGATCGATAATGCTTCCCTCATCACTACTTGTTTCACTGTCTACACCATTATTTTCCGCCTGCTCCATTTCCCTATGCACAGTTACCAAATTACTACTTTGAATGTCTGTTAATGCATTACACAGTGGTGCTGATAAGCTACGCTCGTCGTCACTATTATTTTTCAGTTTACTTTGGAGCCTAGTGTTACGTTTTTCACACGCCATTATTGTCAAAATATTTCACACGATAACACAGAAAAGCACAATTTGAAGAGCAAAAATAAGAGATCACATTAACGTAGCACTGAAAATAATATCTAGTTAATTGCAAGCGCAGCTGCGAAATACTTGGTGCAAATCTACATGCATGCCACAACTGTTTTACTGTACAACAATGAAAGACTGCAACTACAAAGGAGATTCTCTCTACAATTGCGCGCTAGCAGTAAACAAAAGCTACACTAATTACACAAACTACAAGTAGAAATCAGAAGATTCCAGTGAGGTATCCTCGGCTAAGAGCTGACATATGAAACGTCCCATTAGAAAAATTAAACATGACTGTGCTTAAACTGGCACACAATATTTTTAGCGCAACGGAATCTGACTTTCAATAATCCCTGCAAAAGAATGGCCCTGACTAACATTAAACTATACCTTTCACAAATCACTTACCTCAGAAAAATCTTCGTTACTCAAGCTACTGCAATACAGCGAGCGCCACTACTGCCAGCTAAATGAAAGATTCAAACTACTGAAGGCACTAACTACTGATAGGCATAGTTAGCAAATAAAAGATTTTGATAGAGAAAAGCAATGTATTTCCCTTAATATTGTTCAAAAGCCATATTATATATATCAGTTCATGACATCCCACATCCACCACTGCTGGCGGCTCACCTCCAACTGCACAACGCTACGCGCTGTTAACATCCAGCTGCCCAACATTACAATAGACAACAACAATGCAAACCAGCCACAGACTGCACACAGCACAGCCAGTGATTTTCATACAGAGCGCTACATGGCGTTACCAATAAAAAAAACCTAAACAGCCTACTTACAATTCCATTTCGGAAATAGTTTTGGAATGCAATATTCCAAGATCCACAGCGTCAAGAGAGTTCGGGAATACCAAATTTCAGGCATTACATCTCACCATTATCAACGCAGTGGCCGACGGCCTTCACGTAACGACAAACAGCTGCGGCGCTTTCGTAATGTTGTCAGTGATAATAAACAAGTAACACTGCGTGAAATAACCACAGAAATCAGTGTGGGACGTACGACAAACGTATCGATTAGGACATTGCGACGAAATTAGTCGTTAATGGCCTACGGCAGCAGACGACCAAAGCCAGTGCCTTTGCTAATAGCACGACATCTCTTGGCCTCTCCTGGGCTCGGGACCCTATCGGTTGCACCCTAGAGGACTGGCAAACGGTGACTTAGATTAGTCTCGACTTCACTTGGTAAGAGTTAATGGTATGTTTCGAACGGGCAGCAGTCCCCCACGAAGCTATAGATCAAAACTGTTGACAAGGCACTATGCAGTCTGGTGGTGTCTCCATAATGGTGGGGACTGTGTTTACGTGGAACGGACTGGATCCTCCGATCCATGTGAACCGATCGTTGACTGAAAAAAGTTATGTTCGGGTACTTGGAGACCTGCCGGCCGAAGTGGCCGTGCGGTTAAAGGCGCTGCAGTCTGGAACCGCAAGACCGCTACGGTCGCAGGTTCGAATCCTGCCTCGGGCATGGATGTTTGTGATGTCCTTAGGTTAGTTAGGTTTAACTAGTTCTAAGTTCTAGGGGACTAATGACCTCAACAGTTGAGTCCCATAGTGCTCAGAGCCATTTGACCCATTTGAACTACTTGGAGACCATTTCCTGCCATCCATCTATTTCACATGATGGGGCTTTTAAGGAATGACAAGGCGTCATGTTGCCAGGCCACAATTTGTTTGCGACACGGTTGTAGAACAGTCTGGACAATTCGAGAGAATGATTTGGCCACCCACATCGCCCGACGTGAATTCCATGAATCACTTATTGGGCATAATCGAGAGGTCATTTCATGCACAAAATCCTGCACTAGCAACACTTTCGCAATTATGGACGGCTATAGAGGCAAAATTGCTCAGTATTTCTGCAGAGGACTTCCCCAACGAATTTTCATTTCATGCCACGTCCAGGTCCTGCAACTATGTCAGGCAAAAGGAAATCCGACAAAATATTACGAGGTATCCCTTGAATGTCGCCATATCACTGTACAATAACATGAAACGTAAAGCAGGCAGCATCAAATATAAATTTACGTACAAATACACTGTATTTACGTGAATATGAGGATGAAAATCTCCAAACTGTGCAAGGCTGTTAATACAAATGTAGCGAAGGAGGCATCTTTTCTGTTTTGGTTTCGTACAGACAAAAGTAAATAGAAATCCGTGTTCTTAAAAAGAAATCGTTTATTTTTCTGAGAGCTCAACAACATTATTGCTATAAAGACAAATCGTACACACCCTTCAATAACATATCAAAGTATATTCTCAGATAACATGCTGGTAGGTTCCTCGACGTTCAAAACATAATTCCCTACTCGATGGGTAGGATACTACCATTGTTTCTTCCGTAAAAGCATAATTTTTTATACGATCTATTTGACATCTTCATAGATTTCAGTCAATTCGATGTACACGTCCAATGAAATTTGCGCTTTCACGATCTCAGACGGCATAATGTAGTTATTGCGTTAACGTCAAAGGAGCCGAAGTTCCGGAAGGCCTCCCGTAATTCAAGTGGTACGTGATGGAAGGCGTGGCCTCATTTGTGATGCAGCGTATGAGCCCTACGGAGCGAGGGCCTCAAACTTCCGCTATGTAGGAGGAGCTGTAATGCGCCAAGTTCCAGACAGACACATTAGTGGTACGTGGAAATTTGCTATCGAAGCTGGCAGTGGAAAGATGAAAATGTGGCAAACTGCTCAATGAAGTGGTGTAATTGTTCGGAATGAAATGATGACCCGAATGCCAGAATGCTTTAGAATGTCTAGCTTTAAAAATAAGAGAATGTATTGATAATTGTATATGAGACAAGAAATTACGTCACGTATCAAAAATAAACGATTTCAGACACATGAAACGAATCTCAATAAAAACCACAGTAGAGAAAGGAACTTACTTGAAGAAGATACGCTATAAACTAAAATTGAAGAAATGACATGTAAAACATAAACTATCTTCCCGAAATAAATTGTACAGTTTTCCGGAGCCGTAAGCCATGCACCAAAAGAAACATCCTCAGACTGTCACAAGATTGAATCATACGACCAACACTCAACGAAAACCACAAATTTCTGGAAGTACATTTCATCGCAAATGAAGAAACAAAAATTGGTTAGCGATGCACAAGTATCAGTGGATTGAGAAAAGAAGTGGTCCAAGATGTCCAGACGATATTACACAAATACAACCAGATGATTCGCTTATTCGAAACGGCCCTAGACTGGATGATTTCTCATGACAATAAAGTTACATAATTCGAGGTGATAAAAGGTCACCTGGAGAACATGAACGTCCATTTAATGCACGTCGGATAAACGAAGTCGCCATCGTAATTGTGGACAGCAAGAACACAAGCCGTGCCGTATCTGTACAATGAAGAAGAGAAGGACTACAAATCGTTACAGACACACACCATACTTACGATGCCCTCCAATTCCATTAACATCTCTCCGAGGAGAGCACGGAGATCACTTAACGTGAAATAAATCCAACCTGAAACAGGCGCAGAAACAAAAAAAATTACTTCCAGGAAGTTCTATGCTGACCTCTTAATGATCAAACACAATGCAAAATGCGACATTGTCAGCATTCGACGTTTATCCAATAATTCCTGATATATATGTATGCAGAAACAGAAGTGGAACGGATGCTTTACATAAGACTGAATCAGAAGAAACTATGCATGTAACGATACATATGCCTTCGAGATGCAGTCACAAATGACGGAAACATTGACGACTACCCTCACCATACATAGGAAGTCCGAGGTACATGCAGGAATACATTCAAAATGTCATGACCTACCTTTGTTAGTTGTAATCTGACTGGAAATTACACTCATTTAAATTGGAATGGCAATTCAGTAGAGATCAATGGTATTCCATGGATAAATATTGTGTATCCTTTGTACCTTCCAGTCCTGCCCTGAATGGGCAGAACTGTCTGTGCTTGGTGATCCGCCCCAGCCCTCAACCAACCTGCTCTTTTCTTCTGGTGTGTTCTCTTTGATTTCGCGTTCTTTGGTATGGTGTTCTTGCTCTGTTTTCCTTTGTCTATTTCGCACTATCTGTTTCAATAGTCTTTTCTGCTTATGGATGGCGTTCCTTGGGTACGTGGCGGAGAGTATGTTCCCCATCCGTCTGTTCCTTTCGCCCTTTCTCTTCTTCCTTGTTTAGTCCGCAGCTCGTGGTCTAGGGTTTAGCGTTGCTGCCTCTGGGTGACGGGGACCCAGGTTCGATTCGCAGACGGGTTGGGGATTTTCTCTGCCCGGGGATTGGGTGTTTGTGTTTTCGTCGTCATTCGTGACAGTGACTCGATTGGACTGTGTAAAAAACAGGACTGAGTACAAATTGGGACTTTGTATGGTCGCTGGAAAGCGCGGTGGATCTCCCAGCAAACCTTCTTCTTTTTCCTTGTTCCTTTCGTTAGGTTTTGTTGGTCTTCGGTAGACCATGGTGTGTACTTTAACAGACTTGCTGTTTCTAGTAGGAGGGACTGATCACCTCGTAGTATAATCTCTTTAATCATTGAACCAACCAACAATCCAGCAGTTAAATGTAAGCGTAGGTTTCCGCAATCGTTGTCACTGTCAATAAAGTTCTTGTGGGATGTTTAGCACAGTGTCAACATTTACAACTGTCCGACGCTGCGACCACTATGGCAATCGGTCTTCCTCAAAGGCTTTGTGCTGAGCTTACTGCCGAATAAGAGAGACTTCACACCTTATATATAGCGGAGGAAGTTGTTTACGTAATTTGGTAGGGTTCTTGAGGATATGAGGAGGGGTGTTGGACGTTCGTTAGTGGTCTTCGTATTATTCCTTCTCACTGGTGAATAAAGACGTGCTTGATCGGTGTCATGAATTTTCGACACATTGAAGGCAAAAATAAACATGCGGCAATTGACCATGTAGAGAATGACTTGGTAATCTTTAAAGAATACATTCTATCACCATGACGCAGTGGAATAATTCACTTATCATGTGTGTCTCACGATGAAAGTTAGATGTAATGAAGCAAACTGTCTGATACCATCACACGTGTGAAATGATTCAGGTATATCACAAAGTAATCAAAATGTATATTTGCAAAGAGAATGACTCTTCTGATACACCTACAAAAAGAAAGATATGAAAAAGTGTGAATTTCTCCTATTCAGTAGATTATCACCTCCACATTTACCCGTTTGTTCATTGCTTCCGTAACTTTTGTCTTAGGTGGTGATTCCCTAAATGACAAACAACACACTTTACTGGAATTAATGATCTCTTTGAGCTTTTCTGAGCATACCTTGTGAAGTAACTCAGTATTTTCAAAACAGACACTTCTGCCCACTCCTGAAATGTACTGAATGGAGGTTTTAGGATGGCTTGTCATGCAGAGCTTGTATCGTGATCCAGATACTGAATTCGTTCTGGTCGTTTGCAGGTCGAAAAAGAAAATTAGAAAAAGATAAACTGCAGTGTTTCTGCAGCAAGATCCTAAGTGACTTGTGTACCAGCCAGTGTATTGGAAATTGAGAATGTTACTACTAATTCAACATGACACTGCTGCGGTACAGCTTTCTCCATGACGTCCATGACACTGGACTCGCATTCGGGAGGACGACGGTTCAGTCCCGCGTCCGGCCATCCTGATTTAGGTTTCCCGTGATTTCCCTAAATCGCTTCAGGCAAATGCCGGGATGGTTCCTTTGAAAGGGCACGGCCGACTTCCTTCCCCGTCCTTCTCTAATTCGATGAGACCAATGATCTCGCAGTTTGGTCTCTTCCCCCAAACAACCCAACCCCATGACGTCCATGTCTCCTAACGCAGTTTAGTGCCAAACGTCAAGTCAGTTCAAACAATGAATTTTACTTACTCAGCGCTAAATCTTTAATGGCGTCCATTAAGAACACTTCATTGAGATTAGGAGAACGTAAAGTATTATAACAAATCATGTCTGTCAGCCTGCCACCTCGGAGATAAAGTCAGAGACATTCACTTACGGCGGCCAATATTCCCGGCCGCCCCGCCCTGTTCTAAGTCCGCCCATATGCGCTACCTGGCAACATTGTAGGATGCGGAAATGTATGGAGGAAGTTTTATCAGCCTTCTCGAGCTATTCTCGATGCGTATCTGCTCATGGTCTGTGGGTAAGCTTCGTGCTCTGTAAACATAAAGACGCGCGTTCGATTACACTACATTCTATAGTTTCTTTAAACTGCGTATTGGATATCTCCTGAATTTATCAGTCTGTTCGAACCTCAAACATAATTCATTTCCTTTTGTAATCTGCTTGTAATAACAAAAAGTTCCAGAACTATATCTAACAAGCAGCTCGTGACTGCGTCAGGTTAGTGAGTTTACGCACGAGAGTTTCGTCGCCACGCAGCAGCTACCGGCTACCGACTAAAAGCGGCACAACGCCAACTTCAGGCGCCTCTGATCAGTTGAACGTAGCGCGGCACAATGATCGTATTTCTTATTTGACGTTCTCGTATTTATCTCGCAGTTACGATTTGGATTTTACATACCTGTAACATATGAAAGTTGTTAAAGTGTGATAAAAATAAAGTCGCAAGCGGAAAATATTCTAACGTTTGCGATACTTTGGGTTTAGTAGAGAAGTGGAGGCAGCAGAGGCAGCTCTGAAAATTTGTATTGTGTGTGGAGCGAGTGCTATTGGGAAACATAGGTCAGAAAGAAAAGTTTATTGCTTCAGGAAAGATTGTTCTGGCATGAGTGATTTTGCGCATGCAGGAAGCCTCAATAACAGACATATGTGATGAAATGCGACAATTTAAGCGTCATGCGACATTTGCATTCCGTTCGCAAAGTTCAGAAGTTGGGAGCTGTAATACTCTACTGCACGCAGCTTCGCTTGATCGTCACTAGCTGGCTCATTGGGAAGTCCAACGTAGTACTGCAACTGATGGGTAATAATGAAGTTTTCATAGTAACTTCTAAAGAAGAAGTAATGACTGAGCCCTAACAAAAGACGTACACTCGAGGAAGAGGAGCGTTAACACAATATTGTGCCTGTGCTGGCTCAAAAACGGTGTTGTGCATTACGAAAATCGCTGCAGGGGGGAGTATACGGCAGCTGGTATTTTTTGTCAACGGATAAGACACATATAGGTCGCAGTGTAAGAAAATCGATCTACGAAAACTTCATGCGTGATGATACTACACGATAACACAGCCTACCGATTTCACTAAAAAAACTGTTCAGGACTTTGAAAAGTCATCCCTCACGCACATATTCTTCTGGTCTTACGTCTTCAAATGGTTACCTTTCAAGCTCCTTATCCAAAAACTGTCTAGAAAATTCCTCTCTGGACGAAAAAGCATTTCAAATTTGGTTCGATCTGTAACTCACATCTAATAGGTTTCAATAGGCGTGATCCAGTTTTAGATAATACGGTTGAATATTAATTCCTCTCTGATGTTTACTGTTGTGTTCAATTATATAACGAAAAACGCTCTTAGAGTATGCACTGTATTAATTCTAATGAAATTCAGATTACCACGATATCCTTACGATGGCAGTCCATTTTAATAATACAAAGGATCTGTAACTGAAGCGTGCCTATGTTAACATGAAATAGTAAGAAATTACACATTCTTGTCTTCGAAACGGTCTGTATTTAGTTGCTGTGCTTTGTCACAATGAAGTAGTATGTAATTGAAGCATTTCATAAATAAAATTTACTTATTGGTTTCCGATATGATAGCTTGTAACTGCATCACAGAACGGGTAAAAATATATCCTTCAATGACACTGGAACCGGCAAGCAAAGAAGCTCTGACTTTACAGGAGAGCTCATTGCATCATAGCCAGAGGAAAACTACAAGCTCGAGCTCTCCCTTGTTCTCCATTGCTGGCTAAGCAGACAGGACGATATTAATTGCAATTTCGACGACTAACAACTTTCACGGACTCAAAATCATAAAATGATAACTTTATTTCACACCTTAGGTGAAAACCACTCAGACTGTTTAAGGGAAATGCTCCTAATATATCATGGGAAGTTTGTAGGCTAATTCTATGTCATCCAGGAAGTTACTCGTCGGCCACAGGGTTGTCAAACATATCCTGCGTAGATGTTACGAATTAGTTATACTTCTAGCCGGCTGAATATCCTCCTTGAACCGTCTAGGAAGCGACTACATTTCGTGTCTCAAAGACCCAAGACAAAATCAGTGCAGTGAACAAACTGAGGTGACTCCGGATATGAAAAAGCACTTCATAGCAGAATTTAGAAAGTTTTACTGTCTTTCATTTCCTTGGAAATATAGATTTGCGTCACTGTTTGATATACCTGAATCATTTGATAGCTGTGACTGTAAGAGACAGTTTGCTTTCATTACATCACAGACGCGACGTAAGACAGATATGATAAGTATACAATTCAACTGCATTTGCTGACACATTTCAGTCATGGTGATATAGCCTCCAAAGATTCTCAATGAGACGTGGTATTTACTGCTATTAAGGCAAACGTGGAAGGGTTTTCCCTTCTTACAATCTCGGTTTCCTTTCACTGAACCTCTAATATCATTATAAAGTGCCGGCCATGTCAGCTCCTCCTTGACCTTCTCTAAGGTTTTATATCGGCCTAAATGCCCTCCTACTGGAGAGTCACTGAAGTACCGGAAGACCGGAGTCACAAAGGTTCATGGGAGACAAATTCTAGCTTCCCAAGCCCTACCCCTGCGGTTACACAGAATGCCGTTCTTCAGAATATGTTGTTGTTGTTGTGGTCTTCAGTCCTGAGACTGGTTTGATGCAGCTCGCCATGCTACTCTATCCTGTGCAAGCTTCTTCATCTCCCAGTACCTACTGCAACCTACATCCTTCTGAATCTGCTTGGTGTATTCATGTCTTGGTCTCCCTCTACGATTTTTACCCTCAACGCTGCCCTCTAATGCTAAATTCGTGATCCCTTGATGCCTCAGAACATGTCCTACCAACCGGTCCCTTCTTCTTGTCAAGCTGTGCCACAAACTCATCTTCTCCCCAATTCTATTCTAGTCTTTGGATTTCTGTCCGTATGGTATTTTCTTCCTGAGCCCCTCAAATACAAAGTGACTGTCCGACGTTTCCTAATCAGGCTCATGCTGTTGAAACATTCTGCTAAAGGCGTCAGCAACCTGATTATCAGATCCCTTAACGTGCCGAACCTTAAAATGGATAGCCGAAATGCGGACCGCCCATCTCGTGATACGCCCTGTCTTCGTAGGACGAGGTACGGCCCAACTAACGGCCTGATTATCCGTCTCTAGGTCAAATTCATGATGTTAGAGATAGAACCGAAATTTTTCCAGGGCAAATAACACAGCTAACGCTTCGCACTCATATACCGAGTAATTGAGCTCAGGTTCCTCCAGACGTCGGGAAGCAAATGCTAACGGACGCCTGATTTCTTGATCTTCCTGTAAAAGAACTGCCGCCACACGTGTCTTGCAAGCATCAGTCTGGACCACAAATGTTTTCATAAAGTCAGGTACTGCTGAAACCGGTGGGTTAGCAATCGCAGTTTTAATTCCTTTAAAGGCTGAATGCTAACTTTCAGCCCAAACGAATTTCGCATTATTTCTGCGTAGCAAATTTAACGGAACTGCTAGTTGCGGAACGTTTGGGACATATATGCGGAAATAATTTGTCATTCCTACGAACCTGGCAACCTACCTCTTATTTCGTGGCCGCGGGAAGTACCTTAACGCCTTAGTGCATTCCTGATCAATGCTAGTTCCGTCCCCGAACACTAAGTGACCCAAGAGTGGCACTTGCCGCTTTGCCAAGGTGATATTTGAGGGTTTCACTGTCAGCCCCGCATCCTGGGCCTGGATAGTACCTTTCGGATGTGCTATAAATGCTCTTCAAAGGAGGTACTAAATATGACCACATCGTCCAAATAATTGAAGACAGAATTAAACTTTAAATCACCTAAAATTTTATCCAATAAACAGGATAAAACCTCTGCACCAGTTGACAAAACAAACGGAACTCGGTTGAACTCAAATTCCAATTTGTGGCGAAGGTGGTGAGATGCTTCGACTCCTCCGTCAAGGGTATCTGCTAATAAGCCTGATTAAGATCTAAAACTGTAAACCAAGATGCTCCAGAAAACGACGGGAAACAGTTGTGAAGATGAGGCAGGGGCCCCGATTACAAGATCACCTTCTTATTGAGAACCCTGCAATCATCCACAGGTCGGAAATCCTTCCCCTGATCTTTAGGTACTAAGGAAATGGGGTAAGCTTAGGGGGAGGTAGACGGTCTTACGGCTCCCTCTTTTAACAAGCCCTCAATTTTGTACCGCAATATCTTAGGTGGTGACAAGCGGTATGGAGACTGGCGAACCGGCACGTCATCCATGAAACGAATATGGTATTTCATGACGCCTGTGACTCCCAACCAGTCACAAAGTATGTCAAGAAATTCTCCCAAAAGTTCACATAACAGTTTCCTTTTCTCACTAGAAAGGTGGTCTACCCCAAGCAGGCAAGTGATACTACTGGAGTCACGTCCCATCCATGCATGAGCACATGAACAAAAGGCTATTGAATGGTTGAGGGAAAATTTGAAATAAAATGTCCAGGTACGAAAATGTAACACCATACCGGTCTTAGGGATAAAATCATGCCCTAGAATTAAGTCAGGCACCAGTCCCTTAACTAATACAAACTTGACAGGCCGTCAAAATTCACACACGGAAAGATTTCCGCGCACTGAGGCAACTCGTGGTCACTGGCCACCTGACATCTCTCAATCGAGGGACGTACTGGAGATAATATACATAAATGTACATATTAAATAAACCAGGCGTAATTAAGGAGTGACGTAGAGCTGTATGAATCAAGTAACCCACACAACGGTTCATGCCCTATAGACACACAAACAATTGGTAAGGTACGCCTGGTGGCTGCCTGTATACGAATACACCACCCCTGCCTCCGAGGATGAGACCCCGCCCCCGCCTAGCGTCGTTTCTCAGTGCGAGGCGTCCTTGGAGCCGGGCATCTTCGTACTAAATGTTCACATGCTCCGAATCTAAATCAAGCCCCAGATATCACTGAACCGCGCGCTCTACCTTTCATACTACCCTCTGGACCGGAGTTAGATAAGTTTTGTTGTCCCCGGTTAACTCATTTCGTTGGTGGTCGGCAAAAGACAATTTCATAACGGAGTTAACAAGATTGTATAACACACCAAGAGTGGCCAGACGAGGAAAGAGTGTGATCCGAGATCTATCGTCACCCTGGATCCCTTCCAAGAAATTAGCAACTAAATTCGCCTCGGAAACATCCATATGCAGTGCCGATACTGCCTCCCGAACCCGCTCTACATATTCAGACAACGATTCGTGTGAGCCCTGCACGTATCAATAATATCTACACTCTAGCTCATTGCACATACTGTCTGATAACGTTTCCTACACGATAGATTGCCTCAGTTGCCCGATCGCATTACGCTGCTGTAAGGTTACGGACAGCAGATTACTTAGGCTACCGCGTGCTAACGGGTACAGTGCCGTAAGTACTACGTGATGGGGGACCTTAGTGCACCACCATGGGACCCGTTGCATATTTTTTAAGGTTTCACTTGACAATTCCCAAATACTATTTAAGAGACACATCATCGGGTTAGGGGGGTGGGCAAAATATTCCTCAGACCGATCACTTAGACCTCGGGTATTGGCTCCAATTTGGCTGTTGGATTGTGAGAAACATTATATATTATTTGTATCAACCCTACTTTCAAATGCTAAAGCTGCAGTTTTGGATTTGTAAATCGAATGAAAGAGTATTTGACTAAATGACACGTGCTAACTGCTCAGGGCTCGGTTCTAGAAGTTTAAGATCCTTTACTCTATTTCCCAGGTGGACTAACTGTGCAAGAATGCACTTCACCTGCCTCAGAGTTGGTTGATTACTTTGGAGAAGGGAGAGATCTCTTGTGAACAACTCAATTCTACTGTGATCGTCAGTAAATTTTGGCTGACCTCGTCGACCGTGCTGACAGAAACGGAGATTAGCTCTGACAACGCCGCCCGTAGCCTGGCCGCCAGTTACCCCACCGTTCCGTGAACTTTTTGTTGCCTAATAATCAGTTCATACTCGAGATGATCCCGTTTTAGGTATGAAATACCGGGACACTGACGTAGACCCATGGTGTGGCTGTGGACAAAAGAGAATAATTAGACAATGGCCCAGAAGAATAAAGTACAAAAGTTAAACTGAAGCAGGTTTCGTGAAATGAAACTTGTGACAGCCCCCCGCTAACGGATCGACAACCACGCTCTGCTACCAATTACATGTGGTATTTACTGGTATTAAGGAAACGTGGAAGGAAGGACCCACCAAAGTAGCTTTCTTTTCACAAAACCTGTTTATTTAACAATATATTATCATAATAGTGTTTTCTTTACAAATTAACAAATTTGTGAAATTAATAAGCTTTGCTAGAGAAATCAAAACATGAACAACGTTACAATAATTACAAGGCCTGGACATGCAGGTCGTCCTTTATCGAGTGAAACAGCGGTGTTCACTACCGCGCTGGACACAGTTTCTCTCATCAGATGCCCTTCTGCAACACATGAAAACTATATAATCACCATTGATTACAATGACGTAGTTATTTTTCATTTTGGAAACTGTAAAAGGTTAGTGGTAAGATGCTCACCAATGCTTAAAGGTTAAACAAATCAGCAAACAATTATGACAGTGATAAGGCTTATTTCAAAGCGAGGAAACTTATAATTTCAATCAGCAACCACTGTGCGAATGGATCTCAGCGCGTTCCTTCTGACAACCTTATTGTGACTAAAGCACTGGTGACAATTGGCTGTTAAATATGTCTAAAGCTAAACTGCTTGTCAGTTATGAAGGCCGCTCTGAAGGAACGTTTTAAAACATTTCGTATGAGCACTTATTACAAGAGAACTCACTCGGCTGAACCACAAGATCCTATTAAAATACACCAATAATGACCCGGTCGGTCAAAGGTAGGAACGCACAGCTTAGTGCAACAGGTGGCTCAGATTATCTTAAATGCAATAATTACAATCAAGGAACTGAACCAGCTAACCCCTGTCTAACGGCAACCTGTGCCTTAGTACAGTTCTTCCGACTGGTTTTCCGACCAGGAGCTGATTCATTAAAACATTAATAATCGGGTATAAACTAGGAAAGAAGGGCAATATAATATCTGAACAAATTTTCAAACGACAACTATTGTGTAGTAGAATACTACGGTGTATACTTATGACCGAAGAGCCGACAGAGTGGAACTCTGAGGGTAGGGTACAAACCAGAAAATAATTAGCGGGTGGAGTAGACAATGACACCAATCACCATGAGGATTCATCATCATCAGTTATCTGCTATATTAGCAGGTCCTTTGCCTCTCCATTTTCTGCGATCCATTGCTTCCTTCTTAAGGCTTCTGTATGTTGTACCGTCCATCATGTCATCCAGTATCTGGAATCTCTTCCTTCCTCGCTTTCTTTTCCCTTCTACATAACCTTCTAAAACTGTTTTTATCAGTCCGTCATTCTTTCTTAATATATGCCCAATCCAATTTCTTTTTCTTCTCTTTATTACATCTAGTAACTGCCTTTTCTCTCCCACTTTTCTCAGTACCTCTTCATTTTTTACTCTGTCCATCCAACTTATTCTTTCCATCTTCCGCCATGTCCAGATCTCAAAAGCCTCCAGCCTTTCTCTGTCTTTTTTCCTCATAGTCCATGTTTCAGCGCCACATAGAAGAACACTCCATACAAGACATTTTATGAGTCTCTTTCTGAGTTCTCTGTCCATACCGCTGCAGAAGATTCTCCTTTTCTTATAAAACGCCTCTTTTGCCATTGCTATTCTTGTTTTAATTTCTGTGGTGCACTTCCAGTCGGTGTCTATCCTGCTTCCAAGATACTTAAAATTTTGCACCTGTTCTAGTGTTTCTCCATTCAGCACAATTTTTATTTCCTTATTTCCTCCTATTGCCAATACTTTTGTTTTATTTGTGTTAATTTTCATTCCATATTTTTTTCCGTTAGTTGCAATGGTGTCCACCAAATCCTGTAGTTCTTTTTCCCCTGTGGCTAGAAGGACCATGTCATCAGCAAATCTCAAGCACCCTACTGTTCTTCCTCCAATTTCTACTCCTTTGTCATCTAATGAGCATTGGTCAATCATATTTTCCAAGTACAGGTTGAAAAGAGTAGGTGATAAACAGCACCCTTGCCTTACTCCTTTTCCTAGTCTGATCCAGTTTGTACTTTCTCCTCTCACTTTAACTGAAACTTTTTGATTAAGGTACAATGAGTTTATAAGTCTTCTGGTTTTCCAGTCCACTCTCTTTTCCCTCATAATAGTCGCCAGCTTGTCCCAAACCACATTGTCAAATGCCTTTTCTAAATCAATGAAGCACATACATAGGTCTCTTCCTTTTTCAATAAACCTTTCTCCCAAGATTACAGAATGTTATTTCCCTTTATCAGCAAGCAGACCTATGGATCCACGGTGTGTCGCGGCGGTTACTGAGTGTGAATGGTGCTGATGACAGCCAGGTAGAAGGGGCAGCCGGGCCACGAGCGCTCGTCCGACACAAATGTTGCCAACCAACCGTAGGGATGTCGGCCTGCTGCTTGTAGTCGACGCTGACCCCAGGGAAGTACTCCGGTATCTTTACTCTGCGCAGGCCCTCCTTGCGTAACTCGTAGCTGCGGCCCCTCGGACCTCTTGTCGCGACGCTACCGCCAGTCCCCAAACTTGGTGCTTGCACACTCTGGGTTTTTTTTCCTCCACTCCCCACCAGAGGGGGGGGGGGGGAGGGGGTGGCCTGGCTGCAGCGTAATATGTCTCTCTGCAGCCTACCGAAGAGTTAAAAACATAATGAGTAGAGATAAAACAATAAAAGCCGGCGATAAAAAGGTGATTGGTTAAAACTGTAACAGGGTGAAAAGTTGCGAAAGTTAAAATATAAAAACAAAGGGTCGGTGATGCTGATTAAAGCACATACTAATTGGATAAGCATAATTAAAAAACATGGCGAAAGTCTGGTTTCTGTTCAGAAGAGTTAGAAAAACACACCCAGCGACAGGATGGTGTCTGTTCACACTACGTAGAAAAAGCGGGACGGACAACTCTGACACATTACTTCAAAGTTGACATGAAGGAGGGGGGGCGGGGACGACCTGGCCAGGAGAGGGGGAACCGATGGAGGGAGAAGACACAGAGGGGGGCGGGGAGGGCAGTGGAGGGGAAAGCAAAAGAGCTCGGGGGAGACACCCTCCGGCCAGCGAACCCTTATATATATCGGCAAGCAAAGAGCTAAGCAACTTCTCAGGACACAACCCACAGACAACAAGTCTTCCTCATAGATATGGGCTACGGGGCCGCAAGAGCGGTAGTCGATCCTACCCTTGAGCTGGTGCCGCCAGATATAACAGTCTACTAAATGGCTCCAAAGCTCACTCGAGTCACTTTCTGCGTGGACAATAGCCACATGTGTATCTTTATTTTCAATGTGTCGAAATTTAATGATTCTTGCGTTAGCACCTATCAAGTTATCACATTCTTCCACTCCCTGCATCTGATAAAACCTAGCAGAATGCCTACTGTTTAGCTTTCAGTTAGCCAATGTTCTTCATAACTCCTTTCATGGAATTCAAAGCCAGACGGACTGCCTGCATTTCGATCGAAGACGCACTGCGCCAAATTCTCTTGATATACCGCTTCTTTTTGATTGACAATGTCTGACACCATAGAGCACGTCGTAACATTTCGTAAATATAGTGTATGTGATGCGTAGAATGCTGCCAATTTCTAATCTACAGACTGGGGACTGGAATGCTGCCACATCCATAAATTTTAATTCGTGCACGAGCTTACTTTAAAAGCTCCACGAGAATTATTGAGTATTCATAATTTTAAATTATTTACTAGTATTTAAGTGAGGATGTTATGGACTCAAACACTCGTCTTTATATCCACACTGTCGCTCATGCACTACTTTTTCTGTCTATAAATTCTGAATTCTGCTTGGCATTGAAAGAAAATGACATTTCCTTTGTGCTTTCTTCGGTTTGGCGACATGTCATGCAGAAATTCTGCATTAAAATAACTGACAGAATTACAATGTCATCGGTGAACCTCAAAGTTTTTATTTCTGCTCCATGGACTTTAATACCTACTCCGAATTTTTCTGTTGTTTGCTTTACTGCTTGCTCAATATACAGATTGAATAACATCTGTCCGCAGCTCTTGCTCGTGCGGTAGCGTTCTCGCTTCCCACGCCCGGGTTCCCGGGTTCGATTCCCGGCGGGGTCAGGGATTTTCTCTGCCTCGTGATGACTGGGTGTTGTGTGATGTCCTTAGGTTAGTTAGGTTTAAGTAGTCCTAAGTTCTAGGGGACTGATGACCATAGATGTTAAGTCCCATAGTGCTCAGAGCCATTTGAACCATTTGAATAACATCGGGGAGAGGCTACAACCCTGTCTCACTCCCTTCCCAACCACTGCTTCCCTTTCATGTCCCTCGACTCTTATAACTGCCATCTGGTTTCTGTACAAATTGTAAATACCCTTACGCTCCCTGTATTTTACGCTTGCCACCTTTAGAATTTGAAAGAGAGTATTCCAGTCAACATTGTCAAAAGCTTTCTCTAAGTCTACAAATGCTAGAAACGTAGGTTTGCCTTTCCTTATTCTATTTTCTAAGATAAGTCGTAAGGTCAGTATTGCCTCACGTGTTCCAATATTTCTACGGAATCCAAACTGATCTTCCCCAAGGTTGGCTTCTACTAGTTTTTCCATTCGCCTGTAAGGAATTCGTGTTAGTATTTTGCAGCTGTGACTTATTAAACTGATAGTTCGGTAATTTTCACATCTGTCAACACCTGCTTTCTTTGGGATTGGAATTATTATATTCTTCTTGAAGTATGAGGGTATTTCGCCTGTCTCATACATCTTGCTCACCAGATGGTAGAGTTTTGTCAGGACTGGCTCTCCCGAGGTCGTCAGCAGTTCTAATGGAATGTTGTCTACTCCCGGGGCCTTGTTTCCACTCAGGTCTTCCAGTGCTTTGTCAAACTCTTCACGCAGTATTGTATCTCCCATTTCGTCTTCATCTACATTCTCTTCCATATCCAGAATATTGTCTTCAAGTACGTCGCCCTTGTATAGACTCTCTATATACTCCTTCCACCTTTCTGCTTTCCCTTCTTTGCTTAGAATTGGGTTTCCATCTGAGCTCTTAATATTCATGCAAGTGGTTCTCTTTTCTCTAGGCAGTATCTATCTTACCCCTAGTGAGATAAGCCTCTACATCCTTACTTTTGTCCTCTAGCCATCCCTGCTTACCCATTTTGCACTTCCGGTCGATCTCATTTTTGATACGTTTGTCTCCCTTTTTGCCTGTTTCATCAATTAAATTCAATATTTCTTCTGTTGCCCAAGGCTTTCTACTAGGCCTCGTAATTTTATCTACTTGATCCTCTGCTGCCTTCACTACGTCTTGCCTCAGAGCTACCCATTCTTCTATTACTGTATTTCTTTCCCCCATTTGTGACAATTGTTCCCTTATGCTTAGAGAAAGCTTTTGACAATGTTGACTGGAATACTCTCTTTCAAATTCTAAAGGTGGCAGGGGTAAAATACAGGGAGCGAAAGGCTATTTATAATTTGTACAGAAACCAGATGGCAGTTATAAGAATCGAGGGACATGAAAGGGAAGCAGTGGTTGGGAAGGGAGTAAGACAGGGTTGTTGCCTCTCCCCGATGTTGTTCAATCTGTATATTGAGCAAGCAGTAAAGGAAACAAAAGAAAAATTCGGAGTAGGTATTAAAATTCATGGAGAGGAAATAAAAACTTTGAGGTTTGCCGATGACATTGTAATTCTGTCAGAGACAGCAAAGGACTTGGAAGAGCAGTTAAATGGAATGGACAGTGACTTGAAAGGAGGATATAAGATGAACATCAACAAAAGCAAAACAAGGATTATGGAATGTAGTCTAATTAAGTCGGGTGATGCTGAGGGAATTAGATTAGGAAATGAGACACTTAAGGTAGTAAAGGAGTTTTGCTATTTGGGGAGCAATATAACTGTTGATGGTCGAAATAGAGAGGATATAAAATGTAGACTGGCAATGGCAAGGAAAGCGTTTCTGAAGAAGAGAAATTTGTTAACATCGAGTATAGATTTAAGTGTCAGGAAGTCATTTCTGAAAGTATTTGTATGGAGTGTAGCCATGTATGGAAGTGAAACATGGACGATAAATAGTTTGGACAAGAAGAGAATAGAAGCTTTCGAAATGTGGTGCTACAGAAGAATGCTGAAGATTAGATGGGTAGATCACGTAATTAATGAGGAAGTATTGAATAGGATTGGGGAGAAGAGAAGTTTGTGGCACAACTTGACCAGAAGAAGGGATCGGTTGGTAGGACATGTTCTGAGGCATCAAGGGATCACCAATTTAGTATTGGAGGGCAGCGTGGAGGGTAAAAATCGTAGAGGAAGACCAAGAGATGAATACACTAAGCAGATTCAGAAGGATGTAGGTTGCAGTAGGTACTGGGAGATGAAAAAGCTTGCACAGGATAGAGTAGCATGGAGAGCTGCATCAAACCAGTCTCAGGACTGAAGACCACACCACCACCACCATGCTCTCACTGAAACTCTGTACAACCTCTGGTTTAATCAGTTTGTCCAGATCCCATCTACTTAAATTCCCACCTTTTTGCAGTTTCTTCAGTTTTAATATACAGCCCATTACCAATAGATTGTGGTCAGAGATCACATCTGCCCCTGGAAATGTCTTACTATTTAATACCTGGTTCCTAAATCTCTGTCTTACCATTATATAATCTATCTGGTACCTTCTAGTATTTCCAGGATTCTTCCGTGTGTACAACCTTCTTTTATGATTCTTGAACCAAGTGTTAGCTATGATTAAGTTATGCTCTGTGCAAAATTCTACCAGACGGCTTCCTCTTTCATTTCTTTCCCCCAACCCATATTCACCTAGTACGTTTCCTTCTCTCCATTTTCCTACTCTCGAATTCCAGTCACCCATGACTATTAAAATGCGTCTCCCTTCACTACCTGAATAATTTCTTTTATCTTATCATACATTTCATCAATTTCTTCATCATCTGCAGAGCTAGTTGGCATATAAACTTGTACTATTGTAGTAGGTTTGGGCTTAGTGTCTATCTTGGCCACAATAATGCGTTCACTATGCTGTTTGTAAGAGCTTAACCGCACTCCTATTTTTTTATTCATTGTTAAACCTACTCCTGCATTACCCATATTTGATTTTGAATATATAACGCTGTATTCAACTGACCAAAAGTCATGTTCCTCCTGCCACCGAACTTCAGTAATTCCCACTATATCTAAATTTAACCTGTTCATTTCCCTTTTTAAATTTTCTAACCTACCTGCCCGATTAAGGGATCTGACATTCCACGCTCCGATCCGTAGAACGCCAGTTTTCTTTCTCCTGATAACGACATCCTCTTGAGTAGTCCCCGCCCGGAGATCCGAATGGGGGACTATTTTACCTCCGGAATATTTTACCGAAGAGGACGCCATCATCATTTAACCATACAGTAAAGCTGCATGCCCTCGGGAAAAATTACGGCTGTAGTTTCCCCTTGCTTTGAGCCGTTCGCAGTACCAGAACAGCAAGGCCATTTTGGTTAGTGTTACAAGGCCAGATCAGTCAATCATCCAGACTGTTGCCCCTGCAACTACTGAAAAGTCTGCTGCTCCTCTTCAGGAACCACACGTTTGTCTGGCCTCTCAACAGATACCCCTCCGTTGTGGTTGCACCCACGGTACGGCCATCTGTATGGCTGAAGCACGCAAGCCTCCCCACCAGCGGCAAGGTCCGTGGTTCATGGTTATCAAATAGACTAAGACAAAGATGGAACTAATTTTTTTTTGTCATACGGCGCAGGACGTCAGTACCGACGAAGGCATCAGCGAGAAAGTATTTAGTGTTTTTACCTGGAATGTAGTCGAATGAAGTCGGGTGTTGCTGAGGGAATTAGATTAGGAAATGAGACACTTAAAGTAGTAAAGGAGTTTTGCTATTTGGGGAGCAAAATAACTGATGATGGTCGAAGTAGAGAGTATATAAAATGTAGACTGGCAATGGCAAGAAAAGCGTTTCAGGAGATGAGAAATTTGTTAACATCGAGTATAGATTTAAGTGTCAGGAAGTCGTTTCTGAAAGTATTTGTATGTAGTGTAGCCATGGACGACAACCAGTTTGGACAAGAAGAGAATAGAAGCTTTCGAAATGTGGTGCTACAGAAGAATGCTGAAGATTAGATAGGTAGATCACGAAACTAATGAGGAGGTATTGAATAGAATTGGGGAGAAGAGGAGTTTGTGGCACAACTTGACAAGAAGAAGGGCCGGTTGTTAGGACATGTTCTGAGGCATCAAGGAATCACAAATTTAGCATTGGAGGGCAGTGTGGAGGGTAATAATCATAGAGGAAGACCAAGAGATGAATACACTAAGCAGATTCAGAAGGACGTAAGTTGCAGTAAATACTGGGAGATGAAGAAGCTTGCACGGGATAGAGTAGCATGGAGAGCTGCATCAAACCAGTCTCAGGACTGAAGACCACAACAACAACAACATTTGATAAATGGTCGTAAAAAAATTTAAAATCAAGTGTCTATTGAGTGTCTGAAAAGAGCTGCGTGTGTAGGAGAACGGATATGTTGGGAGATTATAATGGCTTTGGAAAGTCTAGACGACGAGAAGAAAGCATTTTTACGTACAGAAAAAAATATCATACCAATCTGTGTTCCCTTTATTTCCATGTAGATATTACGCCAAACCGACGAAAGCACAAAGGAAATATCATTTTCTTTTAATACCTAGCAGGAGCCACAATTCATAAAGAGAAAAAGTAGTGCAAGAGCGAGAATGTAGATATAAACGTGTGTGTTTCGCAGTGGTAATAGCTAGTAAACGGATGATCCAGTTGTCACAAAACACCACAACCAGCTGCTGTTACTCATCCACAAACTGTGACAGTTGTTCGGCCACATCTTTGCCTCTGATGGAGATATTTGCTGTCGTATATCGCTCCATTTGATCGTTATTCGTGTACAGCAGTAGAAAACACCTTCTCGCCTGCAAATATAACTTGCTCCACTATGAGTGCGGTTTCTTCAGTACATCAGTGCGAAGATCAATCTGGCAGCCTTGTGTTTCTCCTTCAACATTTCCTTAACCATCGATTTTTGTCCATTATTTCCGTTTTCGACCAGCTGACACATAGCTGTCGTATATCGCTCCATTTGATCGTTATTCGTGTACAGCAGTAGAAAACACCTTCTCGTCTGCAAATATAACTTGCTCCACTATGAGTGCGGTTTCTTCAGTACATCAGTGCGAAGATCAATCTGGCAGCCTTATGTTTCTCCTTCAACATTTCCTTAACCATCGATTTTTGTCCATTATTTCCGTTTTCGACCAGCTGACACATAGCTGGAGGATGTTTCTAGTTTCTGTGCTAGTGCTGAATGGGTCTTCACCGCTACAGTGGAGTACACTGTTGTCTTGATCCTCCGTGGTGGTCCGTGGACGTCCAGGACGACAAAGATGGTTA
Source organism: Schistocerca piceifrons (assembly GCF_021461385.2). Lineage (NCBI taxonomy): Eukaryota > Metazoa > Arthropoda > Insecta > Orthoptera > Acrididae > Schistocerca > Schistocerca piceifrons. Next base: position 807,837,178 of record NC_060138.1, read on the forward strand.
ACGTGACCTTCCTCCGCCAGTCTCTCTCACAGAGATGTATCGTAGATTTTCTGTATTACAGAGAACGAGAAATGGTACTGATACATTACGATCGTCATAAGGGACAAGAATGGGACCATTATCAAATTCCTTGAGCTGTGACATTTCACCGGTAAGAACCTCCTGGAGGGAAACGATGTGCGACCCAAGATGGATAGTACTTCCTTCGCCCCAGAAGTCAAATTCATTCCAGATTACATTCTTTGAAAAAAGTTTAGTAAATTAGTTCCTTGTGAATGTTGTTTACCTTATCGTGTAAATGTATTTTGTCTCCAAACGTCATACTTCGTGAAAATAACGACACCGTTTTCAGAGATTATAGGTAATATTTATATTCACATTGCAATAGAGGTCATATTGCTCCGACTATTGTATTTTAGTAATTTTGGAACTGTCATACTGCACGACGGCTGTTTGTAACAGCGGGTTATACGAGGGTTATTCCAAAAGTAAGGTCCGATTGATTGCCAAATTGAAACCACAGTGAACATCAGAAATGTTTTACTTGTAACAATTAGCTACACCTTTCAGCTACTTCTCTACGTAGTCGCCGTTCTGACTTAGACTTTTGTCATAGCGTTGTACCAACTTTTCAATAGCCTCATCATAGAAGGCAGCCGCCAGTGCTTTCCGCCAATTCTCCACGCTGGCCTACACCTCGTTGTCTGTGTCAAAATGTTGTCTTCAAAGACAGCGGTTCATGTGACCAGAGATGAAACTCAGGGGGAGACAATTGCGGACTGTATTGTGGGTAATCTCACATTTCCAATTGAAAACGATGCAGGAGCATCTTCATTGCCCCTGCAGAATGCGGCTGAGAATTGTCGTGAAGACGAAACAGCACGACAGTTATGTAATGTTGGCTGCATAGCTTCAGGCGAAATTTCTCACCAGGCCCTCGTACTTGGCGGCAGACACTATTTTCTAGACATCTTTACGCACTCACTGCGAGCTCAGAAATGAGAAGAGCGACGTGATGCTAACTGGGGTTATACTAGAGACACTACCCAACACATCTCTGCAAAGCTTTATCGGATTTTCATAGTCGTTTCCATTTCGCGACCGATCGGACCTTACTTTTGGAATAACCCTCGTACATGTGGTAGGATAGTGATGTAGGAAAAGTGCTGAGTCTGAATCTTTTGTCATCAGGTTCTTACATATTTTAATGCATTTTGAACGAAAAATTGCTAGTTTATTAGCACAGCGTCAATTGCAAAGTTCAAAGCAATTAATATTTGTTAATGTGGCTTCCAATGCTCGTTAGAGGAAGACAAGGGCAATCCACCTCCCCGGTTTCCCTATTACAAATACATCTTTGTTTTAGAATCAACTCAGCCTTCGGTTGTTAACAGTTTTGTGTTTCTTGCAGTGCCATACCCTTGGATGTTAAACTCTGTTTCAATTAATGATTAAGACAGTTACAGGAACACAACGTGTGATAACTCTTAGGCAAACGATTATGCAGTGTTATGACACGAAACGATCGACTTGGCCCGGACTGTGCAGACTTTCTTTTTAAACTTTCTCCTACCTCGACAATAAGCTATCCTTATTCGGTAAATAGGTGAACATTGCTGTTTTAGATTAAATTGCTTCATCTACGACAGTTTTAAATGAAATCTTCTTAACAACATTAAATAGCATGAAACTTCCTGGCAGATTAAAACTGTGTGCCCGACCGAGACTCGAACTCGGGACCTTTGCCTTTCGCGGGCAAGTGCTCTACCAACTGAGCTACCGAAGCACGACTCACAGCTGGTACTCACAGCTTTACTTCCGCCAGTACCTCGGTAAATAGGTGAACGTTGCTGTTTTAGATTAATTTGCTTCATTTACGACAGTTTTAAAAGAAATCTTTTTAACTACATTAAATAGCGGTTTTTGAAGCGTTACTGGCCGTGTTTCGGTGGTTAGAAGGGGAAAAGCTTATTGACCAGAAAAGTAATCTGCCAGAAGAAAAGGAGGAACGAAATGGAACCTTCCATGTTGGAAGGTCATGTGATTATAAAATCAAGTAAAATGAACAAAAACTTGGTATTACGCGCACACTGTTTGCGTAAGTATGGCTTTGCAGTACCAGCAGCCTGAAATGATGCAGATAAAGTTTAGGTGAGGAACATAGAGGACTTGAAGCCAACACCACTATTAAGTTCTGCAATTCGTATGCATATTTTGCACACGAAGTTATTGTTGAAATATAGTTATAGAGCCCAATAAGTCGACTGCGTAATTTCCAGTGAAAAAGAGCACTCGCAAACAATCTATGCTACATTAGTTTACTAAAACTGGTGTTCCACAGGATTAGAATTTCTGATTGGAGGCTAGGTGTAAGGCGTCTGAGTCGGAAGTATGATTTGAAACGTTGAAATATATTTTTTCTAAATGTTGAAATAGATGTTACAGTTAGAGGAATTCCGCAAAAATATGCACCTGGGCCACTAAGAATGAATTTGTTGCAAAGGAAAACAGTTGATCTTCTGCACTATTTTCTACCTTCTGCTACTTGAAATACGTGACGTCGAGCAGGTCAGCTGGCGAGATTGATCGTGACATCTAACAAACGACACTAAATCCCCTGGGTTTGAAAGTGCTGTTTGCCGCCAGTTCTAGTATTTTACAAGAATCGTAGATAATCCCAAGTAAATTAAGTAATGAATAGCAATCTCTGTTATTAAGTAACGTCTTCATCGGCTAATTTTATTTTAACGTAATTTACGAATAAGTGGAGATGTCCAACATTAACTTGAAAAGTACTTGCATTTCCTACACAGGGAAAGAACTAAATAACCACTCGCTACGCTCCAGTTGCCACAGAACGATACAACCATTTGCTGTGGACTAAATATTCACCAGTTTTTGACTAGCATGTTTTCCGTCTCAGAAGTCTGCTGATAATTAACCAGTTAATAGAAAACTGAATTTTTTGACCGTGTCTAATTTGTAAGCTAAGCGTATCCTAAGTTACGATACAATCACGAATGTGGTAAATGTGGAATTCAGTGGTCTGGTGGGTTGATCTTAGGGTCTTATTTGCGAGGTGTGGGTTCAATTCTCACTTCCAGTGCATGTCTTAAACACACAGAACAGATCTCCTTCATATCCAGTAACGCCAGTAACGTCAGGTTGCTTCGCTACCAACTTCGACAGATCATGCTTAGTTTGGACTTCAGCAGAGACGAAAGGTGTGGCAAACAGAAGCTCTGTCGCAGGTGAGCTTTCTCACACTAGAAATCTTAATTTATTCGATGAGGTGTGTTGGTTGGTTTGTTTGTAGGAAGAGACCAAACTGCGAGGTCATCGGTCTCGTCGGATCAGGGAAGGACGGGGAAGGAAGTCGGCCGTGCCCTTTCAGAGGACCATCCCGGAATTTGCCTGGAGCGATTTAGGGAATTCACGGAAAACCTTAATCAGAATGGCCGGACGCGGCATTACACCGTCGTCCTCCCGAATTTGATGTGGCAACAGCCAATTAAGGTCACGTGGCTTTCATTTTATTTCAAGTAGAGACGGTGAAAAATTTGATGCTGGACTAGGATTCGAATTTAAATCTCTTATTTCGTGGTATATGACCCACACGGTACGATATAATTCGATCATTTCGTCGTTTTCCCCAAGGTTGGAATCTCCTCTAGGTCTCTACGAAAGGCACATATACTGGTTAAAGCACAAAAATGTTCATGGCTTAATTTCAAGTCCTAGCATATACACACCTAACTACCAGTGACAAATAATTTATTTTTATTGTATTTTTATGCATTGTCAATAATAATTATGGGTGTCGTTACTTCTAGTCAAACATACACACCTCACTACTGGTGAGCAAACAATTCGTGGACAGAAACTGACGGCGGTGGGTACCGGATACGATTTCGGATCAGGCAAAAAGACTGTCCTCATTTCAAATTAAAACTTCTTGCTGTTGGTGAAAATATTCGATACCTAACGTCTGATTTGACTTAGTTAACAACCTGATTATATGCTGGTTTCCGATCCTCGTCACAAAACCTTAAGTCATGGCACTTCGCTTCACACACCTGTAAAATTTGTTACTTGAGACTATTTTAAACTTTCTTCGTGATAAGTTAACTAGGAGGCAAGGGTCTTGCCAGGACTCTAGGCAGATCACAGACATTTTCGAGTTCATATTTGCCAACTGATATTGCTGATAACATGGACATTTCGCGACTTTTCGTATTTAGTTACCAGCGATGGACGTTCCTTTTATCGAGTCTCCGTCAGACACGAAAGCTTTGCTTGGTTACACTGGCTATAGGTGCTTGGTTTCAATCCATATCCAGAACAAACAGTTCAGACATGTGCATAAATAATTGCTAAATAATGAGTACAAAGAAATTACTGGTGATAAGATCTTAATTTTGAAGTTTCCATACAGGACATGCGCTATTAATCACGTTGCTTCTAACTGGTTAGGTCAACATCGAGTTTATGACAAACCAGTCGTATCAGGATCGACACTTAACAGGTCTGGGAAAAGCCTTTTAAAGAGTTAAAATACCTCGAATTGTCATGGAAGTTAAAGAGTACAAATGTTGCCTCAAAACATCTTGTTCATAAAAATGTGTAATTTCACATAAAGTTTGCTGGAATGACTCATATGACCCAGTTAATTAACTCAAATTCTTATGAGTGCAGTAGTGATTTTGAAATATCACTTACTGTAATAAATTTGACTTTACAATCGTTATGCACTGTCTCATCTCTAGCGACGCATTTCCTACTATTTACAATATCATGGCGTTGATTTATAGCTGGAGTGCTTACCTGAAAGAACAGTGTTCTCTTGTTATCTCTTGTAGTATGCGTTTTGTATAGTCTAAAGACTGTGCTGCAAAGAGATTAGAGCACTTGTAAGGCAGCTACATTATTTGGGCTGCATGTAAATCAAGTGAAACGCAAGTCAGGTCGTTTGATAAAATCTACATACAATCCTAATATTTCAAAACTCAGTCTGGAGTACAAGATTTCCTGCTCTACGAAAAGCTTAAAAATCACTCCATTTCTTTGAAGACAGTTGGCTACTGAGCCATCTGCGCCGGTCACTATCGTGTCGTGCTGTCCAAGAGGGCGCTTTGGTATTTAGTCCTGCGCTTCCATGAATTTGTTTGACGTTTGTATGATTCTCCATGACTGATTGGCCAGACCGCCACACATTTATGTTCTCATATTTATTTGGTGGCCCCTGAAGATGAAGCTTTAAGCTTCAAAACCGAGAGTGGAAAAAATTAAGAAAATTGCTGACAACTGAAGAAGGTCAATTGCGGATGTTCACCTCCTCAGACATTTTGTACTGTCGACTATTTGCGACCCGCTTTCTGTAGGAGAGACCATAAAATATCAAATAAATTTTTGAGTGATAGTACGAGTAATTTAATAATTTAAGCAGGATAGAAGCAGTAGCAGCAAAAGAATAACACGTAAAATATAGCTTTTTAAGAAATCTTGTAGTATCTGAGTGAGTGTATGGCATATAAGACGAAGTGACAAAACGAAGAAACTAAAAAACAAATAATCTGGGCCCTCATTCGAGCATCATTTCAGTTGTACCATTTCAGCTTAAGTGTATTTTGTTGTTCGGATCACATAAGTGTAAAGGAATAAAGGCCAATGAAACATAGATGTTTGTATAGCCAATGTAACAGGTAAAAGATGAAAATGTGAAATTTTATTGTGTGGATCATGTACAACCAAATAAAATACAATAATTCGTTGCTGGAATGACGTCCCTACAAGTCACTGGCTGTAATTTGGAGTCTGAAAGGAAGATTTACTGATCAGTGTTTACTGCATTTACAAAAAACATTACTAGCGCTTGCTTGTAGGAAACCTCTTTAGTGGCTTGTCAGTATAATATAATATTTTAAAGCATATGTCGTTTGCAGCTTCCACCCAACGGTAGAAAAGACATGCTATACCTCATTTGCTTTATAACTGTATGTGCTTGATTGATGATCACAGTCGACGTTCACCCATTCGTTTGTCCTGATTATTAAAATTTCAAAAACTGAAACATTTTCTGCAGGGAAGGAGACAGCCTTCAAATAACCAATGCCTAGGTGGTACATTCGAATTACCAGTCTCCGTGATAAACTAACACACTAACAACTTTTCCCTTGTGCTTTATAATCTCTGACAGCGGGATGAATGATAGATAGCCGGTGGGATTATTGGGAAAGGGCATGTCATATCCTTTTGCACAGTGATGACTGTTTGGGCTAGTGAAACATTAAAAATACAACACATCAGCTAAAACCGACCCACTGGAGAAATATTATCTCGAAACGAAAGAACTTATGTTGTTGTAACTCTATATTTGAGCTATTCACGTATTTATTTGTTTCAGTTTTGTTTGTAAGTTTTTTTCAAGCTTAACGTAAAACCAGCCACAGTTTTCAGTTGAAATTACCGGTAGTGAAATTGAGTGCTTATGGAGTATCGTCTCAGTGATGTGACTGGATTCGTGATTTCCTGTCAGAGAGGTCACTGTTCGTAGTTACTGACGGAAAGTCATCGATAGAACAGAAGTGATTTCTGGCGTTCCCCAAGGTAGTGTTACAGGCCCTTTGCTGTTCCTTATCTATGTACTCGATTTGGGAGATAATCTGAGCAGTCGTCTTACGTTGTCTGCAGATGACGCTGTCGTTTAGAGAGTAATAAAGTCATCTGAAAATGAAAACAAATTGCAAAACGATTTAGAAGAGATATCTGTATGGTGCAAAAATTGGAAGTTGGACCTAAATAACGAAAAGTGTGAGGTCATCGACATGACTGCTAAAGGGAATCCGTTAAACTTCCGTTACACGATAAATCAGTCAACTATAAAGGCCGTAAATTCAACCAAATACTTGTTGTTGTTGTTGTTGTGGTCTTCAGTCCTGAGACTGGTTTGATGCAGCTCTCCATGCTACTCTATCCTGTGCAAGCTTCTTCATCTACCAGCACCTACTGCAACCTACATCCTTCTGAATCCGCTAAGTGTATTCATCTCTTGGTCTCCCTCTACGATTTTTACCCTCCACGCTGCCCTCCAATACTAAATTGGTGATCACTTGATGCCTCAACACATGTCCTACCAACCGATCCCTTCTTCTAGTCAAGTTGTGCCACAAACTTCTCTTCTCCTCAGTCCTATTCAACACCTCCTCATTAGTTATGTGATCTACCTATCTAAATACTTAGGAACTACAATCTCGAACAACTTAAATTGGAAGGAACACACAGAAAATGTTGTGGGGAAGGCTAACTAAAGACTGCGTTTTATTGGCAGGGCACTTAGAAAATGTGACAAATCTACTAAGGAGACTGCCTACACTACGCTTGTCCATCTTCTTTTACAATACTGCTGCGCGATTTGGGATCCTAATCAAATAGGATTGGCGGAGTACATCGAAAAAGTTCAAAGAAGGGCACCACGTTTTGTATTATCGCGAATTAGGGGAGAGAGAGTCACTGAAATGATACAGTATTTGTAAAGGACTTCATAAAAACGAAGGCGTTTTTCGTTGCGGTGGAATCTTCTCACAAAATTCGAATAACCAACTTCCTCATCCGAATGTGAAAATATTTTACTGACGAGGAACGATCACCATGATAAAATAAGGGAAATCAGTTTTCGTACGGAAAGGTAGAGCTGTCCGTTCTTTCCGTGCACTATACGAGATTGGAACAATACAAAATTGTGAAGGTGGTTCGATGAACCCTCTGCCAGGCACTTAAGTGTGATTTGCAGAGTATTCATGTAGATGTAGATGTAGCTGTTACTGTTACCGGTCACAATTTGTAATAAATTCCACTACACGGTTCGAAGGTTGAAACCTTCGGTATTAGATGCACATATGTAATTAATAAGACAATTGTGTGTTGTATGTGTAGTGTTTGTGTTTGTTTTGGCATGATCTGCAGGGATCTCCCGTCGCATTGACAAATGATACACTTAGTATATACTGCACAAAAAGTATGTTTGCTGTATAGAAATTACATGTGATACCGTTCTGAAGTAAACACGACAGGGGAAGGAGCTTGTGTTCAATAGAGGCAGGGTCAAAGATTACCCAAAAGTCGTTCACAGAATACATACCAGTCTCTTCAACGAAATAAATCCACCTGCAGATGGAAGTTTAAGCCTCCGCAACGCGTAGCTGAAATAAAAGTAAATGGTGACTGGTTAAAGTAACAATTTTAGTTGATTTTCGTAACATTCATGGTATAATAATTAAAATGTTCTAATTTAAAGTTAAACATTAAATGTCATACCTGACACCTGGGCATTAATTAAGTGAAATTAATTTTTATCTCTCTCTCTCTCTCTCTCTCTCTCTCTTTCTGTGTGTGTGTGTGTGTGTGTGTGTGTGTGTGTGTGTGTGTGTGTCCGCGATGATAGTTCCGTGTACGCGTCCTACAAGAGTAGGAAAAATGGCGATGAACGCAATATATAATCCCGGTTTTAGCTCTTACCTTACAATGAAGCCACAGGCTTTTGTAACAAATAAAAGGAGTTCAGGAAATAGCCGAACATTTCCCTATTCATAAACAGAAACAGCAAGCCACAGCGTATCTATAACCGAAAACGCGAAACTTTTCAGCTTTAGCTTCTGCACGGGACTAAAGTTTTTACAACTACGATCCAACTACTGTCATCTGTGAATAAACAGTGATGAGAATAAAGTTAGTTAATTAGAGGAACGGTCTAGCGAACGGGAAATTTCCACGAGTACCATTCCAAGAAGCGCGAGAGCGAAGCGATATGCGTTTCTCATTTCGCCATTTCTGCGAATTTATTTGAAAAGTTTGCAGCGGACTATTGTATTACAGCGGTTATTTGTAGCCAAAAGCAACGCCATCACACACACCAGCGTTTAGGCACCCATACTGACTCTTGTGAAGGATTATTTTATGAGAGAACAATGTTTCGCAAATACAGCTACGTTTCGTAGTTTATGTTCTCATCGTCAGCTGTTTGGTTACAATAGTTATTGAGCAGATGCTACTTACCATTAACTGACGCAGAAGTAAATTAATATTCAAAGAACCTTTGAAATTAACAAACACATCAGACTTCGCGTAGATCGATATCGGCAAAATGAATAAAATTAAATATTTTTGAAGATGCGTGAAGGGAAAGCGGCGACCTGCTGATCATTCGCATGTAAGTAACTCGATCTAACGTAAGAAAATCAGTACTCACAAAATAAAAAGTAAACCTTGTCCAGATTGTAAAATTATCAGTTTCGGGTCAGTTACGTCGGCCTTGCATATTTCTCTGTGTCACCGTTCTTCGTCTGTATCGATCGATGAAAGCATTTGTCTATACATCAACAATTCTGGCCTCAGGATTGATTGTGTCACCATTCTACCACCTACTTATAGTTGATATTGGTATTCCACCAACTCCCCTGCATACTAACAACACCCCATTTAGTTCTGTTTATACAACCTTCCAAATAAACTCTCTAGATGTACCTCAAAGTCGTCACTTTGTGGCGCTAAAACTTATACCTAAAAAAAATCTAACCATAGAATGTTCTGCACTTTGTTTTATTTTCATGTATTTCGACCTCATCATGTTAAACCATCTTGTTCTACACACTAAAATATTAAAACATCTTATGCACTTGGCTACAAACTAATATTTCATCCCAATGCAATAATCATACAGGAACAAGTCCACAATAGAAAACTACTGCTAAGTAACCTTACTTGGTGACTACCTCCTTCCACTGTTACCTACTCCTATAAAAAGAATTAGCTGATTCATTCGTACCTAGGCTAACATAGCCTGTCTCTAAGCGCCCTCAAAGTTCTGCCAGTCCTGGTATGTCTGAGAACGTTAAGCGGTTCACCTCCACGTCGACTGAAATTTTCATTATCTCACATCCACTATTCTGTTCACATTCCTAGAACATATTGGCAAATACTTAACTCTGAGACAAAAGTGCTCATGTCCTCTCAGTTCTGTCCAAAATCTCATTATCCACTCAGCTCTTTCCAAACCCTTGCTACTTGTAATGAGTTTTGTTCTGTTTAAAGTTGTTGTGGTGCTGTGTACGTGTTATTGTAAAACGTATGAAAATGCAGCAGCAAGAATAACAGTACTATTTGAAAGAGATATGTGCTGCTGAGCCCGACTATAATGAACTACTTTGTCATACCTTATCACTACAAATACATATTGAAATGCTGTTTCACTAATTCAGTAAATTACATTAAAATGTATGCACTAAGTAATTAACGTATCACACCACAACCTCTTCCCATCACAATACTGGTGTTGTAAATATTTTTATTTAAAGTCTCTGATAAATTACTCCAAGAAAAATTAATCTTATGCATCATCCACATTTTTTTTCATTTACGTAAAGTCTACGATAGTTCTACTGAATGTTATTTTCACTGTTAGAACAGAAAAATAATACGTTCCTGTGGGTCCTTGCCCTGAGAGTTCAAATATTGTAATATCCATCGAAAGAATTAATGTCTGATTATTTCTGCTGTGTGAAATTGCCGCTCCATACGCTCACATATTGGCTGCAGACAAAGCACAGTCTTGAATGCTGAGGACACTAAACTTAAAACATTAATAGTTGGTGACAAATAAAAATCCGTACACTAGAATTCCATGTAGTAAATTGTACGTCGTATTTTTCTTTTGATCACCTTTTACAGATCTCAGTTTGTCTTCGATCTCATGCGCTTCATACATCGTAGAGGACAATAGAAGAAGGAAAAATTTCAAATACAATACAAAGCCAATAAAATCTTTTGGTGTTATTATCTTTTGTTATATCATTATTCTTAGTAGAAAACGGGTTATAAAATTAATAAAAAAATTTGTTGTTGGAAATTATTTACATTTCATAATATAGTAATAAGTCACAATATAATAATAAAACCTTTCTTAGTTTTCACATATAGGCATAAAAGCCAGATCTGGAAAATATTCACCAGTTCATAAATCTCGAGCACTTTCGCATATACTGGTGACACAAAACATTGGCGTTGACGTTACATACTGCTACCCGTCAACTACCTTCTCCTCTCTTCACCCCCTTTTCACAAAAAAAGTAAAAAACATTCACACACACACACTCTCTTCCTAACCCAGAACGCTGAAATAAAATGTATCAGTGCCATGAACCATTGTCCTAGGCTCCTACCATCTCTTCGCATCTATGTTCCAACAGCCAGCGTGGACAGGCCAACCTCTATCGCTTCCTGTTACAGCTAAAAACATCTGCTCACACATTTTCTAACATTCAACAACCACCACTAACCGAGAGAAGTAATGTGCTATCCACATGTTTTCTCACTATTCGGGCCTATCGCCCCTTCCTGGCCATACTGACTAGGAGCCGACTCTCATGCAAAACACATTCATCCGCTACTCGCCAGATGCAGCATTATTTACATCACAGCATAATCACTATGCCTTTCACAGAAACGCCATCACTGGAAACGACATTTCATTATTTTCTTAAATGTCTGTCGTCTTATTCGTTTAAACCTAAAAATGGGTTTGAACTTTCAATGTAATGAGCAATAATGTGGTTCCTACCAGACCACCCACGCACTTGTACAAAAATATTCTGCGAAAAAGAACTAGCTTAAAGAGTTTTATTGTATGTTGTACTTTCGAAAAGTACAACTACAGGGTTGTGCGTGTTTACTGACACAAAAATACACCGGCAATAATACGATCCAAAGTCCTTATAATTGTGTGCTATTGTGTTTAAAGTAATTTCTTGTTGTTCATCTGAAGTTGTAGCTGGATCCTATCATCAACTGCCATTTTTTTATTGTAGTGTTTTCCCTTTTACAGATATTGTTCGTACACGGTCTTAAATGTTGTAAAGAACTTTATGACATACTCATGACGACCGCGAATAAATAAAAACATTCCCAGTCGTAAGCTGTGGTTATTCTTCAAATTCGAAAATGTAACTGAAATGTTGGGTAGGTGTTGTATTTTACTGCCGGAAGTATTATACCGAATTTGTATACTATCTCTGTAGCCTACATAACTTAAAATTATCGGATGACGTTGCTAAGGACACTGTGGCTATTTGGCCATTGTGTCGCAAACACAAGCTTCTCTCTCTAATTGTTTACTATAGAATATTCGCTCGTTTCAAGCCAATAAAGTCTTCCAGTATGTACTGTTGTCTGCATAAAAGTCTTCCACTGCAATTGATAAAGGTGTGAAGTACGTATCTTTAATGTTCGACTGTGTGACTTCCATTCATTGTTCAAACACAGCTAGTAAGGTATAATCAAACAGTTCCATTAGCTCCTGGCACAACAATGCTTTGAGCTGCAGACCCCTGGTGTAGATGAAGAGGCGCTAGAGACACCGCAGTAAATTTAGGCGAGCATCACGATTTTTACTGTTTGGTCGCTCAGATTAGATCACATCCATTTTATGACGCCATAAATCTAAGCAAAATGACCTGCTCACGTGTTTAAGCGGTGAATACTAGCGGTAGACCGCACAGCCATTAGGCTTTAGAAATTTACTGGCCGTTAATTTTGAGCACTTATACAGGAGGGCAGAAATTTCAGATCCACATAGTGAAATTTATGGTAGTAGCAAGTAGACATTGGGATTTACACACAGAAACTAAGCATCGAGAATTTTCTTTATTCCAAGAACCGGCTAAAGAAAAGAAAATAGACCGGATTGGTGAAACGTTGTACTCAGACTCAAACAAATTTGAAAGAGAGTTTGTAACGTAAGTTAAAAAATTGTGACTACCTTACAATATGGATGCAAGATATGGGTACCAAGGAAATATAAAGAAAGATTACTGCATACATCAGTAAGTCGGTTTTAGTTGGGTAGAGGAATATACAAGAATGGAGACAGATAAAAATACAAAAATAACAATAAATTTGTAAATATGAATCGTTACATAATGTAAAAATATACAAAAACTAATTTAATAAATCCCATAATTTCCCCAAGTGTATGTGCTGACGTACCCCAGAAATATCCAGACGACCAAGACTTTGTTCCGTCCGCTTTTCATGCAGCCCACGTAACTCACATTTTTGTAAGTCCTCTGATGTCTTTTAAATACAGTCCTCTTACTATACAAAATAGTCTCCACAGGTGACTCCTAGAGAACACTGCGATTTGTATTTTGGAAAGCATAACAGTTCAAACCTGCGTCCGGTTTAGGTTTTCCGTGATTTCCCTGAATGGTTTCAGGCGAATGCCAAGACAGTTCCTATGAAAGGGCAGGGCTGACTTTCTTCCCCATCTTTCCCTAATTCGATGGGACCGGTGATATCGCTATTTGCTCCCATCCACCAAAGAAACTGTTGTTGTTGTTGTGGTCTTCAATCCTGAGACTGGTTTGATGCAGCTCTCCATGCTACTCTATCCTGTGCAAGGTTCTTCATCTCCCAGTCTCTACTGCAACCTACATCCTTCTGAATCTGCTTAGTGTATTCATCTCTTGGCCTCCCTCTACGATTTTTACCCTCCACGCTGACGTCCAATACTAAACTGGTGATCCCCTGATGCCTCAGAACATGTCCTAACAACCGATTCCTTCTTCTGATCAAGTTGTGCCACAAACTTCTCTTCTCCCCAATTCTATTCAATACTTCCTCATTAGTTATGTGATCTACCCATCTAATCTTCAGCATTCTTCTCTAGCACCACATTTTGAAAGCTTCTATTCTCTTCTTGTCCAAACTATTTATCGTCCAAGTTTCACTTCCATACATGGCTACACTCCATACAAATACTTTCAGAAATGACTTCCTGACACTTAAATCTATACTCGATGTTAACAAATTTCTCTTCTTCAGAAACGCTTTCCTTGCCATTGCCAGTCTACATTTTATATCCTCTCTACTTCGACCATCATCAGTTATTTTGCTCCCCAAGTAGCAAAACTCCTTTACTACCTTAAGTGTCTCATTTCCTAATCTAATTCCCTCAGCATCACCCTACTTAATTCCACCACGTTCCATTACCCTCGTTTAACTTTTGTTGATGTTCATCTTATATCCTCCTCTCACGACACTGTCCATTCCATTCAACTGCTCATCCAAGTCCTTTGCTGTCTCTGACAGAATTACAATGTCATCGGCGAACTTCAAAGTTTTTATTTCTTCTCCATGGATTTTAATACCTACTCTGAATTTTTCTTTTCTTTCCTTTACTGCTTGCTCAATATACAGATTGAATAACATCGGGGAGAGGCTACAACCCTGTCTTACTCCCTTCCCAACCACTGCTTCCCTTTCATGTCCATCGACACTTATAACTGCCATCTGGTTTCTGTACAAATTGTAAATAGCCTTTCGCTCCCTGTATTTTACTCCTGCCACCTTTAGAATTTGAAAGAGAGTATTCCAGTCAACATTGTCAAAAGCCTTCTCTAAGTCTACAAATGCTAGAAACGTAGGATTACCTTTCCTTAATCTTTCTTCTAAGATAAGTCGTAAGGTCAGTATTGCCTCAGGTGTTCCAGTATTTCTACGAAATCCAAATTGATCTTCCCCGAGGTCGGCTTCTACTAGTTTTTCCATTCATCTGTAAAGAATTCGTGTTAGTATTTTGCAGCTGTGGCTTATTAAACTGATTGTTCGGTAATTTTCACATCTGTCAACACCTGCTTTCTTTGGGATTGGAATTATTATTTTCTTCTTGAAGTCTGAGGGTATTTCGCGTGTTTCATACATCTTCCTCACCAGATGGTAGAGTTTTGTCAGGACTGGCTCTCCCATGGCCGTCAGTAGTTCTAATGGAATGTTGTCTACTCTGGGTGCCTTGTTTCGACTCACGTCTCTCAGTGCTCTGTCAAACTCTTCACGCAGTATCGTATCTCCCATTTCATCTTCATCTACATACTCTTCCATTTCCATAATATTGTTCTCAAGTACATCGCCCTTGTATAGATCCTCTATATACTCGTTCCACCTTTCTGCTTTCCCCTCTCTGCTTAGAACTGGGTTTCCATCTGAGCTCTTGATGTTCATACAAGTGGTTCTCTTGTCTCCAAAGGTCTCTTTAATTTTCTGTAGGCAGTATCTATCTTACCGCTAGTGAGATAAGCCTCTACATCCTTACATTAGTCCTCTAGCCATCCCTGCTTAGCAATTTTGCACTTCCTGTCGGTCTCATTTTTGAGACGTTTGTATTCCTTTTTGGTTACTTCATTTATTGCATTTTTATATTTTCTCCTTTCTTCAATTAAATTCAGTATTTCTTCTGTTACCCAAGGATTTCTACTAGCCGTCGTCTTTTTACCTACTTTATCCTCTGCTGCCGTCACTACTTCATCTCTTCTACTCTATTTCTTTCCCCCGTTGCTGTCAATTGTTCCCTTATGCTCTCCCTGAAACTCTGTACAACCTCTGGTTCTTTCAGTTTATTCAAGTCCCATCTCCTTAAATTCCCACCTTTTTGCAGTTTCTTCAGTTTTAATATACAGCTCATTACCAATAGATTGTGGTCAGAGTCCACATCTGCCCCTGGTAATGTCTTACAATTTAAAACCTGGCTCCTAAATCTCTGTCTTACCATTATATAATCCATCTGATACCTTTTAGTATCTCCAGGATTCTTCCTTGTATACAACCTTCTTTCATGATTCTTAAACCAAGTGTTAGCTATGATTAAGTTGTGCTCTGTGCAAAATTCTACCAGACGGCTTCCTCTTTCATTTCTTAGCCCCAATCCATATCCACCTACTACGTTTCCTACTCTCCCTTTTCCTACACTCGAATTACAGTCACCCATGACTATTAAATTTTCGTCTCCCTTCACTATCTGAATAATTTCTTTTATTTCATCATACATTTCTTCAATTTCTTCGTCATCTGCAGAGCTAGTTGGCATATAAACTTGTACTACTGTAGTAGGTGTGGGCTTAGTATCTATCTTGGCCACAATAATGCGTTCACTACGCTGTTTGTAGTAGCTTACCCTCATTCCTATTTTCCTATTCATTATTAAACCTACTCCTGCATTACCCATATTTGATTTTGAATATATAACCCTGTATTCAACTGACCAGAAGTCTTGTACCTCCTGCCACCGAACTTCAGTAATTCCCACTATATCGAACTTTAACCTATCCATTTTCCTTTTTAAATTTTCTAACCTACCTGCCCGATTAAGGGATCTGACATTCCACGCTCCGATCCGTAGAACGCCAGTTTTCTTTCTCCTGATAACGACATCCTCTTGAGTAGTCCCCGCCCGGAGATCCGAATGGGGGACTATTTTACCTCCGGAATATTTTACCCAAGAGGACGCCATCATCATTTAATCATACAGTAAAGCTGCATGCCCTCGGGAAATATTACGGCCGTAGTTTCCCCTTGCTTTCAGCCGTTCGCAGTACCAGCACAGCAAGGCCGTTTTGGTTATTGTTACAAGGCCAGATCAGTCAATCATCCAGACTGTGGCCCTTGCAACTACTGAAAAGGCTGCTGTCCCTCTTCAGGAACCACACGTTTGTCTGGCCTCTCAACAGATACCCCTCCGTTGTGGTTGTACCTACGGTACGGCTATCCGTATCGCTGAGGCACGCAAGCCTCCCTACCAACGGCAAGATCCATGGTTCATGGTGGGGGCCAAAGAAGCTAACCAACCATATGTACATTAGTACCGCGGTTCTGCAAATATAAGCAAACACGTTATTAGAGAACTGATACATTAAAAATCTGAAACAACTAGAACAATAACTCTATCACATAAATGATCCAGTAATCCTCAGACACAATGAAAAGTTTTGTTAGTAATAGATTTTGCAAGATTATACGGTTTCCAAAAGTTGAATGTTCACCTAGAGTGTTCTGCGGTCTATGGAAAACGCAAAATTACCAGCGTACCAGCTGTAATTTCAATGCACTCGTAAGAGGAAGTTGATCTACGTACGTTTCAAAGTAACATATCACCATTGTTGTTTAACACTAAGCGACATTGAATATCTAAGTTATTCATGGTATGATGAATCTTTCTTTATAGAATTAAAACCTATCATCTAAAATAAATACTAGCTAGGCTAACCTAAAGAGCAACTTACGTGAGATGCAGCTTTTCTCGGGAGTTTTGCTAATGACTTCACGTGCGACGACACTTCTGCATTTATCTTTTCAGCTGGAACCTCAGATGGTAATTCAAAGATCTGTATTATTCTGATGGAGAAGCCGGCGTGTGTACTCACTTCCGATCTAAGGTAAACTTCAAAAACTTCTAAACGGTGGATTCTTCTCTGCCTGTTGAGCTTGTCACACTGTTTGAAATTCATCTGTAGAAAGCTGCAATAGGAACACTGACTTAACGCGACCTAATGAGCACTGGCGGCTGCTGTGTAAGAGCACAAGAGCACCCTAACCTTCAACACCTTGCGGTTTTATCGGTTATTTTTCTTTGAATGCTGTTAAACGAATTGTTGATGCGTTAGTCGGAGATACAAGGTACTAAATCTACCACGCTGTGCTACCTATTGCTCCACTAGACTCGGTGAAACTTGCCATCAGGCTCGTGAGCACACCTTTACGTGTGCACGTTTTAAGAAGCTTCTACGCATGCGCTACTGTCGTGATGTAATTGCCTTATGGGCCCAATAATATGGATTTGATAAACATTGTGCACGGTTCATGGCTCATGGCGTGCACTGCTAGCCCTAACCACTCAACTACTTGTTACATCAATGCCACCAGATGGTGGCACACTCCAACAGACTTTTATCTACTTTAGACATAAATCCCGCTAGGTGGTAGCACACTCCACAGATATGCAGATTCACATACTATATACTAAAATTAGATCGGACATCAGTGTATGTTATAGTTACACTAAGAGAAAAACCTATTTTGTGGGGTTATGGATGAGATGTGGTACATAAGGTTATGGATTTTGTCGTAGAATAAGCCATTTGAGGCGCTGAGAACCATAGAGCATATCATCGTCGATTGTGAGACAGTGGCATTTATTCATGCTTCTGATATCTGTTGATGTTATAGTGGGTCAGGTTTATCTGTACTGTAGGCCCACATTGTACTTATCTTTCAACATTCATGAAAAGCCGTCTCAATGGTTTATCTGATATTCACTTTAAAAGAGGGGAAAGGGGGGGGGGGGGGAGGTCGAAGACGGAGTGCTTTTGGCCCTCATGGCTCTCAGGGCCTCATTTGTATTCTAGTCAAGTGACATCGTTTATACTTTGATTTAAATCATTTCGCAAACAGCAGTTTGCGTTTGGAGTTGATTGTCTACTGTACAGGAATTGGCTTTCCTATGGAGTGTCAGTATGAACTCCGTTGAACCTGCATTAAGCGCTAATAGAAAAAGAACTTACCAGGAACAGTTAGCCAGAAAGAAATCAGGGCATTCCAGATCAGATTCGTCGACTGAGAAAGCAACGAAAGCAAATAAGCCTGACTATCAGCTAACATTTAACAAAGAATTGTAGGATAAGTTTAAGTCGTTAGGTGGTTTCAATGTAAGAATGCCAGATTTTCAGCTCAGAATTTATTTCGTTATGGATATTGTACATTTGTCCGAAAAAATAAAATAGCAGTAAGGTCCCACTTACACAAAAACGCGAAACGGAGAGTAGCGAAAGCTTGAATATTATTTCGTTCTTGCCGTATACTGTACTAAACTATGTGCAAAACAATAAAATTCCACAAAAACAATTCTTCCTTTTTCAGACCATTTACGCTTATTATTATTATTATTATTATTTCTATCCTTTCTCAGATGTTATGTCTGGTTAAAAATGGAAGTGACGCGGACCTTGATCAAGCGTGACTTCCTTTAAACTGTACGGCATATGTTACATTGCATTTAGAAACTTTCGGGTAATTGAACATGTATCAACAATTACAGATTTCTGTAGTTGTATATAAACGTTTGGATGTAGCTGTATTGCGTTGAAGTACTGGTGGATATTGTGTGGTATGACTCCTGTAGTTGATGTATAGTTGGTATAATGTCAACTTTATCCTGATGCCACATGTCCTTGACTTCCTCAGCCAGTTGGATGCATTTTTCAATTTTTACTCCTGTTATCTTCTGTATATGTGTTGTATTGGGTACGGATATTTCGATTAATTGTGTTAATTTCTTCTTTTTGTTGGTGAGTATGATGTCACTTTTGTTATGTGGTGTTGTTTTATCTGTTATAATGGCTCTGTTCCGGTATAATTTGTGCTCATCATTCATCATTCTCCAGTACATATTATTATTGTTACTGTTATTATTATTATTACTGTTATTATTATTATAATTATTATTATTATTGACATTGGCTGAAGTTGTATAAACATGTTCATGAGCATAACTGTTTAAGCCAGATGCTATCAATTTCGCACTCTCATATTTATCTGAATTTAAAAATTTGTGAACACCAAGAGCTAAGGAATTTTTTGTTCTACAAAGAGACGCTGTTGACATACAGCTAGCAAGCTACAACTCCTTGTAGTCTACTCTCACTGCTGAAGTGATTGATAACATGGTTATTCCACGACATGTTGTAGATCCAGTATTTAACAACCATTCTGGAATCTAATCTTGTATTTGACAAGCGAACCCGGCAAACCAGGCAAACCGGTGCACCAGGCTTTCACACTTTCGAACCATAGAGATACCACAGTAGTATTGTAACCATTAGTCGATAATCGATAAACACAAATTTCCTGTTTTCAGTTAAAAATCACTGTGAGGAAGAAAACAAAAGATCACATAGTTGTGTATACATGTTTTGTTTAAGGAGAAAGAATGCATGGTTTTTGGAGAACCAATTTGTCTATTGGTTTAATTGCCCTGCTATCACATTGAAAACTGACTGTGGGATGGAAAAGGAAACCGCACCTATTTACAGCACAGCATACCAGAGCATTTTGTATCTCACTGTCAGGTTTAACGGAAGACCTGAACAATGTTGCTCGAAAAAAATTGCCTATGTTTGTCCAAATGTTTATTAAAACAATGTTTAAAAATTTGAAGTAAATGGGTCAAGAATTTTTCGAGAAACAACGTTTTCTCTTCATATAGTATTTATTCATTAATATAGCATATATGTGTTTTGGTAACAAAGTTAAATTACGACTTATCCTTGTAATACAACAGTGTATACAATACAAAATATGAATGAATATTTAATGGAAATGGATAATTCTGTACCAGAATCAACAACTGTAAAAGAAGGGTAATGAAATATAGTCGACTTAACCTAGTTAATGCAGAGGCAGTTAGATTAGCAAATGGGAGATTAAAAGTAATAGAACAGTTCTGCTTTTTTTGCAGCAGAAGGCTGATGATGGCCAGACTAGAGAGGATATAAAATGCAAACTGGCCAAAGCAGGAAAAGGATTTTGGAGAAAGAAGAATCTGTTGACATCGAATCAGAGTTTAAATTTAGCTTGTTTATTCTAAAGGTATTTTTCTGGAGTATAGCTTTGTGTGGTCGTGAAGGACGGACGATAAACAGCTTAGACGAGAAGAGATTAAAAACTTCTCAAATGTATTGGGGTAGAGGAATGCTAAAATTTAGATGGGTGGATCACGTAACCAATGAGTCTCTGAACCGAAAGGGGGAGAAAAGAAATTTATTCTGAATGAATGTTTTGGTTGATAAGACGTAATCTAAGGCATTGTCTGTTATGTATTCGGGGATGTATGGGGAGGAAGACCAAGAGATGAATGTAGTATGACCCAAGGTATGCGCAATGAAACTGGTAATGGTTATAGTAGTTATTCAAATGTGAAGAAGCTTACACAACACAAACTAGCTTGGAGAGCTGCATCAGATCAGTCTTTGAACTGAACGATTACAAAAATGCTGTACCACTCCAGGAAGCGATGTTCACATAGATGTAGAACGAATTGCAAAGTGTTGCCATGTGTACATTATACCAGCAACAGTAAAGTTTCCACAGTTTATGTGCCTTGCAATTAGGAAGCTGATGCTTTAAAGACGCAGCACAGCCAACTGCCACTCCTTTAACTGTAAACCAAAATACAGGGTGTCCTACTCAAACCTCCCTCATTTCAACGACCCAGGAGAGAAAAACCACAGTAGATACGACATAGAAAAATGAACCACATTGTAGAGCATCTCAAAGAATTAATATTCCCGCATCAGAAGTGCCAAGTATCGTCGCCAGAGAGCAGCATGGTCGCATGAAGTGAAAATGGTGACTCCACAGAAGCGCGCGCAAGCAGTAGTGTGGTTCGCAGAAACAAAATCGCCGATTACAGTGTAAAGAAATTATCGTCGTCTGTATGAATGTGATCCACCTGACGTGAAAACCATTAAGGAATGGTATAGGAAATTTCTGGCAACACGAAGTGTTCTGAAATATTCTGGCGGTGCACGTTACGGAGACAGTGGAGGACATCAGACAAACGTTTTTCAGAAGCCCAGGTAAGTCAATTCGTCAAGCATCTAGGTAACTTGATATACCTCGATCGACACTGCATCGAGCAGTTCACCAGCGTCTTCGTATGCATTAAAGGATGAGGCCGAAGCAGTTCAGAGGAGGCCTCCTAGATTTGTTTTGGTAGCTTACAAAGTGCAAATTCTGCAACATCTGACGCCGATGACAAACCACCTTCTTCTTTTTCTGTCTGAAATGTTTCTGTTCATGTGATCATTCACAGCTTCCTCCAAACTTGCCTTTCCTCCCAGAGTCTGTCGTTCAGCATTTACTTCAACTGGAGTCCTCTTTGGTTCAAATCATTCTTCACCTGATATCCTCATTTGTTCGCGGTCCTCCAATTGGTCTCCTTTCAGATTCTGTCCATTCCAGAGCTCTACTTGTAAGTCTTTCTTGTCCAATTTTTTATTGTAGTCAAACAATTTAAATTTATATCTCTCCATAATTTCTCTTAGGGGACTGATGTGAGGGATGTTTCGTACTGTTTCATTCCTTATCCTATACTTCCTCGTCTTACACAGAATCCCCTGTAGAAAGCGCTCCTCTGTCCTTTACTCTCCGTCTCTGACCGAGAAGCAGAGCTACATTGGTAAAACAAATTATGTGAGAAAGACTTCGTTGCCGGGATGGCAGGTTCGCAATTTGTAATTCGCGACCGATGAATATTAATTATTACAGAGAATTTTGGGAATGTGTGGTTCACTGCAAAGGATGCCGCATGTGGGATATTAGTGCGATCTATTCTTGAGTACCTCTCTAGTATTTGGGATCCGCGCCAGGTCGAATTAAAGGATGAGACCGAAGCAGTTCAGAGGAGGACTGCTAGATTTGTTATCGCTAGCTTCAAACAACACACAAGTACTACGGAGATGCTCAGGGAATTGAAATGGGAATCCGTGTAGTGAAGATGACATTTTTTCGAGAAACACTATTGACGAATTTTAGAGAAACAGTATTTTGAAACGGACTGCAGAAAGATTCTATTGCCGTCAACATACATTTCGCGTAAAGATGAAGAAGATAACATTCAATAAATTGGGATTATACGGAGACATACAGAGAGTCGGTTTCCCTCTTTGTTTGCTAGTGGAAAGGAAAGAAAATGCCTAGTAGTGGTAGAGGCTACCCTCGGCCACGCACCGTATGGTGGCTTGCGGAGTATGTATGTATATGAAGATGTAGCAGCTCACGAAGGAAACGTCGTATGCATGCGGCAATGCCATCGCATTTCGTTCCCTGACGAATCAGTATTAAGTGGACTGCCTGTGAGCAAATCGATTCCTGATTTTTCCAAAATCAAAGTTCTATGTGCCGCCGCAATACTCGCATACTTGTTCATGCTGCATCACTGCATTTTCATCAGAGCTGGCAGCTATATTAATAGTCTTTTTCTCATTTGTCACGCTCTTCTCTGTAACTGCCGAGATAGTCAAGACTACTGACACGTAGTCGATTACTATAGTGATTAGTTTGAAAGTAATTAATAACATTGTCTCCACAGGATGCAAGTGGTGTAAAAGCAGATATTTCTATTGGTGACTTAGGACTGTGTGCTAAACAGCACTACATTAGTATTTGCGTCATTCGTAGACTAACAATTGTAGCCATTACAAGTTTTTTTTTTTTTTTTTTTTTTTTTTTGTATCTCCAAGTGCATGTGGCAGGAGCAAGCCATTGACGCTTATTTTTCCCATGGCAGCAGGCCGGGGTTTGAACCGTGGACGTGGACGTATGGACACGAAACGGGTAGTCTGTACTGAGAGGAGACGGGACACATCCACTTTGTGATGCAGTACGGACGTGGAGAATACATCACGTCCTGAAGTTTGTGACGTGTTCGTGGGAAGACTGTTCGATGTAAGAAAAAAACAACTAACGGACTGATATGTTTATCTACTAAGGTAAGACATGTAAAATTATCTGGAGTTATACCTGATACACAATGTATAGCCCCGAGATGGATCTTGCTGGATACTTTCTTTTCCGAATGTCATCTTCCCTACACCACAAGAAGCCATTACACAAGAGCTGTCGAGAAATACACCTACAGAATCTTTGGACCAACACACGCTCCGCAAGCCTAACCCGACATCATATCAAAAAGCGTTGCTTTAGAAATATTGGTGAAATCATGTTACGGACTGACTGCTATCGAAGCAGTCACATGAAGCCCACTTAAACAGTGATGGCTCTTGTCTAACTAAACGGAAAAACAAGGAGTTCAGAGATTCTGAGTTCTCTGAATGCAGAACGGTAGCAGCTGTTTCCTTCAGGATGGGAAACGCGTGAAAACTCCTATGAAATTCTGAGATTTATCATACAACTCGTTGAAAAATTCAGGATAAATTGCAAACAGTGGCAGACTCAAGTTTAAAGGAAAATTCTTATGACAGTGCCTCAAAATCTTGAGTAAAAAAAAATACCACAAGTACAGTGGTTTCGGTTACCTTTGCAGACTGCTTTCATCAAGGCACAACTTCCAATGTGCCATTGTAGTCGCGTATATACTACCATTCCGTTTGACACAAGACTAGTGGATCATTATCGTCAGTGTGACGCCTGATCTGTCTAATTCAGGCTAGCGGGTCATTTTTCCATCTCGACGAAAATTCCTCTTGATGTAAAGGACTCCATGTGGCCTTGCGGTTCTGGGCGCTGCAGTCTGGAACCGAGCGACCGCTACGGTCGCAGGTTCGAATCCTGCCTCGGGCATGGATGTGTGTGATGTCCTTAGGTTAGTTAGGTTTAATTAGTTCTAAGTTCTAGGCGACTAATGACCTCAGAAGTTAAGTCGCATAGTGCTCAGAGCCATTTGAACCATTTGCAAGGACTCCGTGACAACGAAGCAGTCGTTTGTTCCTGCTAAATTTGTCTTCGGGATAAGCCACTGCCACGTTATTACGTTGATGAAGCTATTATTCCTGAGCGTAATTCGAGCTATGTATTACTGTCATCTGTACACCAATCACCGAACATTCAGATCGAAGGTTATGGAGACTTCACTATCGAAATATTCTTCCTATTAAGATGAAAATATGCGACTTTCCCTAACTGATATTTCCTCCGATTCGGCGTGAATGCCTCTATGATAAAGGAAATCTTATGACACAAGGAATAATGTTGTACAGCAAGAATGTTTTTTGTTTCTCTTCTGTTTTGAGGTTACCGGTTTCGGTCAGTTTTGGACCACCTTCACACATCATCCTGAAACATGAACGTATGATAGAATGAGAGGTATGTAGTAACATATAAAATACATATTATGGAGCAAATAAAAAGGAATAAATTATGTCCACGATCGTAGGCGGTGGCGGTCAACGGAGCAGGCGCTACGACTCCACGAACGCTCACTGCTAAGGAAAGCAATGAGGCTGTCACTTAAATACGCGATGCTCCACCCACTGCACACCGAATTACATCAGCGACAGCCAATCAAGCATAGAAGACGTAAAACAGTTGTCATAATAAATTATACACAGAATGGTTACACGAAAACCAATAATAAATGAAGAAATACATGCCTTATATTATATCAAGGAACTGCTATAAACAGGCTCTCGATATATATATATATATATATATATATATATATATATATATATATATATATATATATATATAAGAGATAACCAATCCCAATCGGTTGTTATACCACCGATAGTTACCTGTCAAGATTTATCGCAAGCTCGTAAATTGTAGGGCAGCAAAGATGGTGTTTAGGTGACGACGTCGTGGTCATATCGATGTGCACCATCCATCAGAAGAGGATTTCAGAGCTTCAGCAACGGCTGGATGTCAAATACTTACTGGCGTGGGGTTAGGTCGACATATAGAAATGCATGCAAGTAACTGCATATTGCCAGTGAAAATACTGCTTCAACGACGCCGTTATTTAACATCGAAGCGGCGTTGAGGTGCCGATTTTCCAGGAGCCGTTTTCGAAGTTGTTACATACTACTGGCATGCAAGTAAGGCGACTGTCGTAATATGTGTTAGATCCGCAAGATGATATTGACGAAGTAATTAACAAGAACTTAAGGTACATAATACCTGAAGTATGTGAAAGAAATATATATATATATATAGGGCTATTACAAATGATTGAAGCTATTTCATAAATTCACTGTAGCTCCATTCATTTACATATGGTCACGACACACTACAGATACGTAGAAAAACTCATAAAGTTTTGTTCGGCTGAAGCCACACTTCAGGTTTCTGCCGCCAGAGCGCTCGAGAGCGCAGTGAGACAAAATGGCGACAGGAGCCGAGAAAGCGTATGTCGTGCTTGAAATGCACTCACATCAGTCAGTCATAACAGTGCAACGACACTTCACGACGAAGTTCAACAGAGATCCACCAACTGCTAACTCCATTCGGCGATGGTGTGCGCAGTTTAAAGCTTCTGGATGCCTCTGTTATGGGAAATCAACGGGTCGGCCTGCAGTGAGGGAAGAAACGGTTGAACGCGTGCGGGCAAGTTTCACGCGTAGCCCGCGGAAGTCGACGAATAAAGCAAGCAGGGAGCTAAACGTACCACAGCCGACGGTTTGGAAAAGCTTACGGAAAAGGCTAAAGCAGAAGCATTTCTTAAACAGGAGATTGGAAAACCGATGGATCGGTCGCGGTGGAGATCATGATCAACAATTCATGTCATGGCCTCCACGCTCTCCCGACTTAACCCCATGCGATTTCTTTCTGTGGGGTTATGTGAAAGATTCAGTGTTTAAACCTCCTCTACCAAGAAACGTGTCAGAACTGCGAGCTCGCATCAACGATGCTTTCGAACTCATTGATGGGGACATGCTGCGCCGAGTGTGGGAGGAACTTGATTATCGGCTTGATGTCTGCCGAATCACTAAAGGGGCACATATCGAACATTTGTGAATGCCTAAAAAAACTTTTTGAGTTTTTGTATGTGTGTGCAAAGCATTGTGAAAATATCTCAAATAATAAAGTTATTGTAGAGCTGTGAAATCGCTTCAATCATTTGTAATAACCCTGTATATATATATATATATATATATATATATATATATAAGTTGCATCAAAAGAGCAATGCCACAAAGCCTCACTGACGCATCGAGCTAGTCAGAGACATAAAACAACGAGCATAAGAAAATTTAAGTTTAAAAGAACTGTGAACATAGTTTTTTACAGTCATTTCATAAAATCGGCGTACAAAATGTCAGATGTGCAAAAATATAGGTTACAACACTACGATAGGCCACTGACCAATCTAAGTGGTCATAAACGTAAAACGAACGCATAAGCAGTCAAAAGTTAAGAGTTACTGCCATTGAACTGTTTACAGTCACGAAAAGTCCGCAAAATAGTAATAAGCCTGAAGTTACAAATTTTATTTGGAGAAATAAAAGGGGAAGATATAGGAACTGAAGTGAAATAGCGTTCATTAGTTAGCCTAGGACACAATCATCATATTGCATGTAGGGAGGCACTGCCCACAAACTGGGACCGTTAAGATATTCATGAGTAAAAAGTATAAAAACGTAAGCAGCTAAGAGTTTAAAAGACAGTGCAAAGGATTTCGATTTCCACAGATGGTTCTGCTTACTACAGACAACATGTGTTAGAGGTGCCCTTGACGACGTTTCCAATTCAGGATAGCCAGAACTAGTCGAAGGAAAGTGATGTCGCAGAGAAAACCCTCAATACTGGATAAATTATCCCGTAAAATCACAGAAACGGAAGAAAACAGCACAAATAAAATCCACCATTTTTTGCCCTACAGTAACTCAAAATAAATATGTCTTATACCAGTGAAACCACAATGTTTTGCAATTGCTAAAACTGTATTGGAACTGTCCTAATCTTCTTCTCCCTCTTTTCTTCATTCATCTCCTCCTTTTAACTCCCTCTCTGTTCATCACCTTCTGCCCCCCTCTATCCATCTCCTCTATCCCCTCTCAAACTACTTCTTCTCCTCCTGTCTCTCGTTTTCTATCTCCTGCTTCCCTCTCTCTATGTTCATTTCTTCCTCCCGTTTCTCCATCTCCTCTTCCCCATCTCTTCGTCCTTGATCCCAGTTTATCGTTAAAATGGTTCAAATGTCTCTGAGCACTATGGGACTTAACTTCTGAGGTCACCAGTCCCCTAGAACTTAGAACTAGTTAAACCTAACTAACCTAATGACATCACACACATCCATGCCCGGGGCAGGATTCGAACCTGCGACCGTAGCGGTCGCGCGGTTCCATACTGTAATGCCTAGAATCGCTCGGCCACCCCGGCCGGCTTATCGTTAAAGCAAGAAGAACCTTGATTGGGAAGTGAGATCGCTCAAAATGAGTGAGTAAATTCATTGGGAGCATTAGCATGCAGAATATTATATATATTACATATATTAAAATATATATATAGTATGTATCCATTTATTAGATCGTCGTCTAAATATTTCAAGCAACTCTGTCGGTAACTTTTTGGGTTTTTGGTAACAACTTTAATGATACTTGGGTAAAAAATGACGTTTTATCAAATTCCGAGTCCTACTCCTAACGCTACAACAGATTCGTGCAGAGTGAATTACTATGTAGCATAGTACAGCGGGAAGATGGATAGTCAAGCAAGACTCCTGGGTCGGGCACAACTTGGCTTGGACGAGAGTACAGCAACCTGTACGTTCTGCCAATAACGTTCTGCACATTTCGTAACTGGGCGCCAGGCAAGCATGGACTGGTTTAAAGGGGAATAAGTACACCTCTGGCATGGACATCAGTACATCTGGAAAAGGAATTGCTCGCTTCCGTCCAGTCGAACCTGACGGGCCAGGAATTACTAAGCTAATCTTTACGTTTCTACACGGTAGCGCATTTCGTTTAGATCGCAGCGAATTGTGACGAGTCGTTTAATCAAAGAATCGGTGGCGCTCTTGATGAAGTTTTTCCTTGAGACATTGAATCAAACAGGATTTAACCGCAGGCCGCGTTCATTTATTCATAAATTTGTGTGCTACAGAAAACAAGAAAGATGCCAAATTTTTTTCTTAAAATTGGACTAAGATATATTAAATATTTACCGAGCTGATAATGATGACGTAGGTTGATACAATAGACCCTTTCTAAATATGCATTCCATTAGAATCATTCACTTCACGCAGTAATAGTAATAACTTCGTATTGCTCAAAGACACAGCTTCGACGATCTGCGTGTCTCTAAAATCTTGACAGTCGTAGAGTTGTAAATTCAAACATACGATGGAACACTGCGTAGCAATCACCCTCATTTTGGATATTTCGGAAGATACTTTCATAAAACTGGAGAGGAGACGATAAATGAGTGTACAATCTGTATGGTGAGATCAGAAGGTGAAATGTTTATTCTGCAGAGACTATTTCAGAAATTTTCGCGTCATGTTCTAAAAACATCATGACAAAACGTAAGGTGTTTGGTGGATGGTGTACATAAGAATGTACGTTAGTGCAGCACATTTGAGAGATGTCGCTACTTACCCGTCATAGCTAAGAGACTGGACACAGCAATCCTTGCGGCGGTGCCACGTTCCTCGACCAGAGAGTACTCGTTATAAAGTGATCAGTAGCTCCCCCTATCCGCGCTTCGATCCGCCCGCAAACAGCCTATTTGTAAAGATGGGTTGGGAGAAGGCTGAGTGCGTATGTGCGGACACGTGGTAGTGGTAGTACTGTCGGCCTGTGGCGACACCCACGCTACCGCAGGAGAGTTCTTAAGGCGCTACCAGAAGCAGTGGGGAACACAGATATTTTTCAGTACGCTGTACACTCTGTATTCATTTTCAATAAGATATATCTCGATTAGGTAAATATACAATACCTTATACTCAATTTTGCCACTCAGTCGTTTGGCTATCCACTGTTTAGCAGCGTAATGTATCTCGTGCTCGAGAGTTGTGAGCCTCTCTCGTACCTACTGCAGTGTACATACCACATACTGAAGAAGAAGAAACGTAGTATGACTGCATGTGACAGTCTCCCAAAACGTACCTTCTGCAGTTACTTTTTCACACAGTGCATGGGGGCTTAATTAAAAGGGAAAAGGATCAAAGCGATAATTTTAGTTGCTGTGTGACCGGTTACGAAGTCTCGTAACCGGTTAGCCCTGACTAGTATTAGCACGCAGTCTGACTGCATAAAATGAAAATAAAGAATGACAATGAATTTCCATTAACACAATGGATTAATTAAGTTCCCTGCAACTATAAAATCTACGAAACAACAAAGCACAAATGTAACTGTTTTGTGTGCGGTAGTGTGACTCAACGTACATGTATCTGGCTCGGTTCTTTCTCAATACGACAAAATATTTTAAATACCATTTACAATGAACTAATTGAAAAACCAGAAATACTATAATTGCACATAGAAACCAGAATTACAAGTCTAATCAATGAATACGAGCCAGATGATTTGTTGACTGTACCTGTGAGCAGGAGTCATTGTCATTAAAGAAAACTGTAATTCATTTTTACCTCATTATATATTGACGAAAATTTTCCATTACACCAGCATCATAAATCAAAAGCCCGTCTCCTTTCTCAAATACACTGTGACAATTGCAAATTCTTCCATCTATACATTACACCAACCGAACAGCATCTACTCTCTCGCCCAACAGAACAGCAACAGCCCTCAACATCCTCTGAACTACTGCTGCACCAGTGGAGGCGGCGGAATAATAATGTTTGGCGCAGTCTCTGGCGCTGTGATTCAGTGTAGCCACCTTTCAACACTGTCCTCGGAGCTTTGGAGTGGGCTATGCAATGGTCTATCGACTGCCGTTATAAAAGTATATTATGGTACTGAGCAAATATCACAGTCCCTGCAATAATTCTCTAAGCAACTAAAATTTCATGTTGTTATCCTGCATCTCTTCTTATAATAACTCTAGTAGGATATCATACTACGAATTCCTGGTGCTGTCATAAGGTACTCAGTGCCTCGGAATTTCCTAGGGTGGGCCATCAAAACATCTGAAGGAAAACTATGCCTGGAAGGCAACGGCAAAGAATTATGATACTGTTTCACATCTATCGTAAATCATCGTGTCATCGATCAAAAATCATCCTAAGCTACATAACATGAAAAACACTCGTCCCTGTGTACATCTACATATATACTAGGCTAGCCACCCTATTGCTGATGGCGAAGCGTATATGGTACCAATATTAGGTACTTACTGAGCAACAGATTTCACGTATGAAGTGTGATAAAACTGTTTGCCCCGGTAGTGCGGCAGCGTCTCTTCTATTCCATAACCCGCACACGCTTACTAAGGTGGCGGGAGCAATACTAATACACAATATTTTTGGAATAGCAGTTCCTGAAATATGATCAGCAATTTTTCAAGTGGGCACAGTCTCCTTCATTTCAGAGTTTGTCAGGTAAGTTCCCATTCATCTCTGTTACACTTCCGTATAAGTCATACTGGTCCCATCGCTCCCCTGGTTTTGCCTTATTCTTTCAATGTCTACCGTCAAACCTACTTGATACGGGTTCCAATTATTGCAGCAGTACTCTATAGTAGTCGCACCAGAGTCTTTTATTCAGTTCACAGGTACGCCGCCCTTTCCAAAACGCTGCAAACAAATCTGTAATCCAGTTGCTTCCGGCCGAAGTGGCCGTGCGGTTAAAGGCGCTGCGGACTGGAACCGCAAGACCGCTACGATCGCAGGTTCGAATCCTGCATCGGGCATGGATGTTTGTGATGTCCTTAGGTTAGTTAGGTTTAACTAGTTCTAAGTTCTAGGGGACTAATGACCTCAGCAGTTGAGTCCCATAGTGCTCAGAGCCATTTGAAGCAGTTGCTTCCTCATTAATTTGTGAATTCAACCAATTCATTTCCCTTTGTATAATTATCATTTTAAATGAGGTTGTATACTCCAAAAGTTTTCAAGTAATTTCATAACTGGGCACTACCGGTTAATGTATCTCTCTTATGGAATGATCTATCTGGCATATGCTGTTAAAATGCCACAGAAACTGAAAATTATTTTCGAGTCACTCTATACTTCTTTACCAACATCCAACGAATATTCTCTCCTAGAGACAGCATCGTTTGCAAACACTCAGACATAGCAGCAGAGGTGTGTGGTTTGCGTGTCTGGAGAATACCAGTGGTTCTGCGTCCTTGGTACGCACCTCTTGTTACTTTCTGTTCAACATCTGTCACGTAGTATAACTTGCTGAGAATTAACAGTTAACAAATCTTCAAGGTAATCGTGAATCGGTGGTGACATTACGTATGATCGTGTAATGGTTATAAATAGACAACGTAATACAGCGTCGAGCGTCTTTACTAAACTTAGGAAGGCGGCCTCTAACACTTCACTTACGTGTTGGTAGATACAGTACAAAATTCACGAGCGACCTCGGCTGTTTCACATTCCCTGCGTTGAGACATACATGATAGGTAAGCTAGGAAAGAAGGAAAGAGACTGACTTCGCAGTTCATTCGGCGAAAAGTAAGAATACTGTTAGGACATGGTGCGTAGTTCATTTCGAACAGGCTTTATTGTTTGTCTTATTCGTGCTCATTCCTATATTTCTAGTGTGTGCGTGTGTGGTCAGACACTGGGTTAGTAGTGTGAATGACTGAATTTATAAATGCTTAGTTATTAAAGTTTGCCTGTCACTCTTTTAGTGCTCGCAGTAAACACTCGTTTAAGTCTCATACATATTGTAAGCTGCCACTCCCGGGTGACTCTTTTAGGGACAAAGATTCACTGTGTCTGATTTTTCATCTGTGTTACAGATGCCAAGTGCATGATTAAAACCACTTGTAAAACAGACACTTCATTTTACTGCAACCAAAAATATCTGTCTGAGATGTTGCTAGAAGAAATAAGTCTTAGATACAAGTACATATCAGATAAAACATTACAGCTAATTATCGAGCTGTATGTGTACCATTTTATATACTATAATCTCACGGGATAAAATATAGCATTTTATGTGCAAAAATACAATTCGAATAAAGTACCCGTATTCAGCCTGAGTGAGGTTACGAAATGACCTAAACTTAGAAAAATCTCTGATTCTGTAACAAAACACTGTCCATCCTTAAACTATTATTGAGAATTACGCATGTTTTACTATTTTTAGGATTCCTTGCCTCAAACCGTAAAAACAGAACCGTTATAGGATCGCTTTGTTGTTCGTCTGTGTCTGTCTGTCAGGAATGGGTGGACGTATCAACTTGAACTTGGTGTCACATATTAAGGTTATGGGTCCTTGGTGATGTAGAAATTTTAAGCTTGTAAGTAAATTCAATAAAAAGACGTAGACTTTTGTGTCATATTTTGATACTCGAAAACTCACTCATCAAAACCTATAGCGTGCTTCCCGTTGACTTAGGATCATAAAATTTGGCATGAAGCAAGGTTTCACACAACAAGTAAGGGAAAAAGTCCGACAAATTGCAGATTTGCTGTTATATTTAACGAAACAAGTATTTCCTATCCTTTTTTATTAATCTGTTTTTTCGCTTGCTCACCTATGAAGACCCATTTTTATCGGCAACAGGTTAGCGTATCAAGTTCAAATTTATGTCGCATACTAAAGTCTACGGGCAGAGTAAAAAATTGAAGTTTCTAATTCATTGCAATCACAAAAATTGTGGATTAATGTGAGATATATCGATATTCGTACACTTAGTTAGCATACTTCCCTTTGACCTAGAATCATATAATACGACAAGAAACAAGATTCCACAGTGCATGCACGATAAAAAATATGGAACTTGTGTAAACATTATCTCACATGTAAAACATCTTTTTGTCATTTGAACATGAATTACATACATCATCCCCCAAAAGCTTAATAGACGAACATTATTACACGCAAATACAAAATTTCAGTTTCAGTCATGATTTAGTAAGTAAATACAAATGTTTTACCAAATCTTCTCTCTCCACATATGTATGAACTGAAACCTCTTACTCTCTTCTTTTCTTATGTCCGGGCTAGTCTAAGGACCTACTGTAGAGACTCCGATAGGGTGTTGAAATTGACGGGACCGATATCTTGCCAGTACTTACAGCGATAACAGACAAAAATCGTTGAGATTCTCAACTCCCAGAATGGATGGATTGTATATAGCTAAGTTTGTATCAACCCCCCAGCGCGCGAGTCCTATTAGCACTTCGTCATTTTTAATTACATAAAATAAATTGTTACATGTCCCACGTACGCTAAGTTCCCATTTCGTGAGGGCGAGTAAACTCTTTCTGAATCCATTTATTATACGAAGCAACACGTAGAGTACGTCTAAAAACATAGGAAAATACCATTCTGTGAAATTATGGAGCTACTTCCATAAAAGTATCGCAAAAAACCATAAAACTCTTGTTTAAATGTAAAAGAATGATCTTAAGGACATATTCGATATAAGAAGAGCCGTTTCATTACCCAAATTCACTTAGGAAGTAGCAAAGTACATATTACCAACTTTTGAAAGTCGTTTCAAATTACATACAGTGATCAAAACGATTAACAAGGAACTCCAGTTTGAAAGGAAATCATATTAACATACAGTGACACATCTCTTGTGACAGTGTGCCGATATTTTAGCATTTTCCTCGCTATCATGATTTACTGCCTTTACATCGTAATAATTCTGAGGCTTGTTACAATTCTGTCCTGTGGCAATCCATTTCCGAAGTGTTAACGGTAATGAATGTGATCAAAATGTACCTGACAGACAATACGGGAAGGAAAACAGTAAAAAAATAACTTTCCCCACACTTACATGAAAACAAATAAATCTAAACACAACTCTGCAACCATACGAGATCTAATACACACAAACATAAACCAGTTTAACTAACGAATGCGTTTCGTCAGAGAGGCCATCGAGGTACTTAAACACCCGAATAACATGAACAGGGAGGATGGAATCAGGCTTGCCCCATCTTTGCTGCCAGCAATCAGAGCCCAACAGACCGCACTGTCAACACGAGGCACGAGCACTACCGGCCAGTAACTGCCGCCGCGCGGCCCACGTCCAGCATTTGGTAAACAGCAGCCAACTTCTCATTCGACGGTGACCACCAGTCATGGCACATAACACAAGAGCCAGTAGACGACAGAAGTTACGTTCTCCCTCCACCGCAATGTCCCTCGCCTTCTACCTTAAGTGACCAATGAAAGTAACTATCTTTTTAAAATTACGACGTAATGGCATGCGCAGTGAACAGTAACAACAGAATATAAGGAATACTGCATAACCAGAACGCACCATTAGACCCAGAAGAAAGCAGCTGCAACCGTGGTCGAAACGTTGGTTTTTCTCCTGCAGCAGTAGTTTTTTACACTATGACGCGGTGCCATACCCAGAAAATATTTATCTCGACTGACTCTGGCCTCGGAAGCCTATGCGATTACATGTATTTGATTTATTGTTGGGTCAGAACCGACCGTCTGTGGTGAGACAGTTCCCTTGTGCCGTTTCCCAATCCAGCACAATTAGTAGGTACATGAGAATATAGCAGTAATATAAGATAATGGTTTTTTATTTTCGCTTGGTTCACAAGTATAAGAGTCGAGAAAATAGGATTAAATATTGGTTGGTACATAACACTAGAAACTAGAACTAATGATGCAGTAGAAATTATGTTTTGTATTGTGAAAATTTTGTAAGGATATAAACCTTGCAAAGGTACCAATATGTCGAAACGTTTCCAGTGACATCGACAATTTTTAGATAATAGGAAAAATTAGGGAATCTATTGAATACCAGGAAGTTACTGCAAAAGGCAGTTTAGCGTAGGTAGTGGTCAGGTAAGGTCGTAAATTATACAAAATGTTTTTTTTTTTCTTTATTGTATTTCAATTCCCCATCGGGGCGGGCTGGCAGCAGCATATGCGCTGCTCTTCAGCCGAAAGACATAGAACAAAACAATAGAAGACATTTAAAAACAGCAAAGGAGAGAAGAAGGCGAACATAGATATAAAAAAGGGAGAACATCATGGAAGGCAATATACAAAAGAACGGGGTGACTGTAGAATGGAGATAAAAAACTGTTTAAAAGTAGCACACACAAAAAGCCACACACTGCGACGATTAAAAGAACACAAGGCACAGTATGACTGGAGCATAAAGGTGTTGACGGATGGCATAGCACACAACGTAACACTGACAGCGAACCTCAAGGCAGTACACAATTAAAATCACACCTCTTGACGCACACGAGAAACAGCACGAAACACAACACTGACATGGCACACTGATGATGATCAATACAGAGGATCTGCCAGGTTCAAGGAGATGAGAGAGACCTGAAGAAGGGAGGGAGGGGAAGAGATGGGGAAGGGGAATGGGGGGCGCTCAGAAGAGGGCCAGGTAGGGAGGGATGTGGGAAGGAGAGAGGCAAGTATGGGGTGCAGGGTCTCAGGGGTGGGGGGGGGATGGAGGAAAATCCGCTCTGGGAGAAGGAGGAAAGAGGAGAAGGGGGCCCTGGGGAGGGGGGGGGGGGGAACAAGGCCGGGTTATAGTTGGAAGGAAGGGTATATGTCACGGCGAAGTTCGTCATCCGGGAGGGGGAGGCGTTGGAAATTGCCCTGATGAAGGAGATGGAGGGTGTGGAGGTGGAGAGAGGGAGGGATACAGCGATAGAGGCGCGGCAACGGGCGGGGGGTGGAGAGGAAGGAGGAAACCAGAGGGTGGGGGGGATCAACCCTGCGAACAATGTAAAGGATGCGGAGATGTTGGAGGAACAAGAGGAGGTGGGGGAAGGGGATCAGTTCATACAGGAGCCGTGTGGGGGAAGGAAGGCGGATACGGAAGGCAAGGTGGAGCGCTTGGCGTTCAAGGATTTGGAGAGCCTTGTAAAAGCGGGTGGGGGTGGCGATCCAGGCGACGCTGGCATAACAGAGGATAGGACGGATGAGGGATTTGTAGGTGTGGAGGATGGTAGAAGGATGCAATCCCCATGTCCGGCCGGACAGGAGTTTCAGCAGGCGGAGGCGGGAATGGGCTTTCTGCTGGATGGTCAGGAGATGAGGGGTCCAGGTGAGGTGTCGGTCAAGGGTGAGGCCAAGGTATTTCAGGGTGGGGGTGAGTTGGATAGGACGACCATAAAGGGTGAGGTAGAAATCTTGGAGGCGAAAGGAGCGAGTGGTACGGCCTATGATGATTGCCTGGGTGTTGGAGGGGTTGAGACGGAGGAGCCACTGGTTACACCAAGTGGTGAACTGGTTAAGGTGGGTTTGGAGGGTATGTTGAGACCGTTGAAGGGTAGGATAGAGAGCCAGGAAGGCGGTGTCATCAGCATATTGGAGAAGGTGAACTGGTGGGGGTGGCTTGGGCATATCAGCTGTATACAAGAGATAAAGGAGAGGGGAGAGGACAGAACCCTGGGGGACGCCAGCCATGGGATAAAAGATACGGGAGTTGGTGTTGTGGAGGGTGACATAGGAAGGACGGTGCGAGAGGAAGGAAGCGACCAGACGGACAAAATTGATAGGCAGGGCGTAGGTTTGGAGTTTAAAGAGGAGACCGGGATGCCATACACGGTCATAGGCATTTTGGAGGTCGAGGGAAACAAAAATGGCGGAGCGACGGGAGTTGAGCTGGAGAGACAGAAGGTGAACAAGGTTGAGGAGTTGGTCGTCAGCAGAGAAGGAGGGTCGGAAGCCACACTGGGTAAACGGGAGGAGGTGGTGTTGAGCAAGGTGCCGATGGATACGGTGGGAGAGGATGGATTCAAGGACCTTACTGAAGACGGAGGTGAGGCAGATGGGACGATAGGAAGAGGCGGCAGAAGGGGGTTTGTTGGGTTTGAGGAAGAGGAGGACGCGGGAGGTCTTCCACAGGTCAGGGTAGAAGCCAGTAGAGAGGATGACATTATAGAGATGGGCGAGGACAGTTAGGAAGGAATAGGGGCTTTCTCGAAGGTGACGGTAGGTGACACAGTCGTGACCAGGGGCCGTGTTGCGTTTGGACTGGAGGAGAAGTTTAATGTCTTGTGCTGTGATGGGAGTGTTGACGTCGGAGGGGGGCAACTGCCCCAATATACAAAATGGCCGAAGTACTGTTATGAAGGTTTACAACGTATACAAAATTGATGGGTACAGTCTACGCATTCGGATTTTCTACACTGCTCACATACATCCTATTTCTGATGTTTGCTTACGGCATGTTGCGCAGATACACACGTATAAAGCAGATTTATGCAATTAGGTATGAGTAGCGCAGCGACCCATCTTTATAGCTGCCTGCGAATGGAATCTGTAACGAGAATCGGGAGCTGCCACAGGTGCTAGCAGTGCTGTTCGGTGGCGCAGTCACACGGCAGGCAGCGCAACTAAATACATCGGCACGAGCAGGCAGTTTTGTAACCTGCCCGTTAACTGTTGCGCCGTGTTCCACCGGAATGTATCAGATATTTTCTTTATGTACGTTTCAGTTTTTGTGTTTAATTGCAAGCAACAGGAGCGACTGCAAGTCAAACGTGAATTTCTGAATGACATGGACTCAAATCCTCATATATATATATATATATATATATATATATATATATATGTGTGTGTGTGTGTGTGTGTGTGTGTGTGTGTGTGTGTGTGTAGGCCTTCAGCGAAACTTAATAGTCTATCAGAGGTATTCGACTAAATACTTTATAATGTTATAATTTTTCTATACATCTGTTATTTTCCTTGAGTGCTGGATACCAACGATACGTTTTGTTGTTCTACAGATCCGTAAATGTGTTATGCGTAAATGTGTGATACGTATCACAAACAGAAGAGACTTGAGGAAATTTTACATGTAATTTCTCTCGGAAAATGAAAGATTATTTGTGGTAAACACATAGAGTAACTCTGAACAAGCTCACTACCTACAGAGCTGTGTATATCGTATCAAGTATGCTTAAGAAATACATCAAATTATTTTTTTTGCCAGATTATCAGTTGTTTAGTTACATACTGTATATAAGAACTGAATTACTTACATGATACCCTTCTTCTATTGTTCTCCTTCCGTCAGTGTCATTATTTTATTGACCCACTGAACTTGTTATCAGATGGTAAATCAGTCACAACCTGGCTTTAAAGATCGTCTGTATAGTTTCAAAAAAGGATCATATGAATTGCTTGCTTCGTAAAACAGGCTGCTTTTTATTTTTATTCATTTATTTACTTTTTATAGATATGTCTGACACAACCTAAGACACTCCTTCGAGTACAGCATATGGTAACAAGAAGTAGCGCCCTTGGCTTCGATGAATCCCAGAATACATCTGTCACTTTACTTCGGATTTCGAGCTATCAAGAATCTTTGGACTTGATAATACCGGTTTGCTGCACAGAGAATAAAACGCAGAGCGTTGTCTAATGATTCAAATGGCTCTGAGCACTATGGGACTTAACATCTGTGGTCATCAGTCCCCTAGAACTTAGAACTACTTAAACCTAACTAACCTAAGGACACCACACACATCCATGCCCGAGGCAGGATTCGAACCTGCGACCGTAGCAGTCGCGCGGTTCCGGACTGAGCGCCTAGAACCGCTAGACCACCGCGGCCGGCAGTGTTGTCTAAACGCAGCACATTGCTACTGAGCTATCCAGGAAACGATCAGCAATCCTCTCCGAAACTAAAACTCTAGCACTGCCCCTCTCTTATTTCCGAAAGCTTCATACACATTCTCTTGCCTTTATTTCAAGATTAGAACCCCTAGGAGATAAATATAGGGGAAATTTCGTACCTACCGCCTGGGGGTTGTTTCAAGAATAAACATACACTGTGTCGTGGAATCCCCTGAAATTGTGCACCTGATGATAACACAGATCCAATCCGTCATGAACTTTCAAAAATGTACATAGTCTCATAGAATAAGATAACTGACACGGCTGTCACAAAAGTGTAGAATTTGTGACCACATCTTCAAAATTTGGACTATATTTCAGTTCTTTGGTATTGGCACCCAGTTTCCTCCAGTAAGGCATTCTAGGAGATACCAGAGATTCCATCACTACTTGTTCTTCTACGACTTCGATACGGTCTTGCATTTTACTGTTTCCTGTATAATTTCATCTGTCAATTGGTGTTATTTGCGCACATGCTGGTATTTGTGCGCACCTAAATACTTTATATTGCATGTTTTCCTCATGTCTACAGCTTCTGTAAGGTGTAAAAGGTAGGCCCAACAGCTTGAGTAGAATTTGGTAATACATATTCACTCAGTTAGCGCAGTGTCTGTATTTGACAGTGTCTTTATATCTCAATGGCAATGTTCTTCTAACATGCATGCATGTCTGATGGATGTTTGCATCGAACTTCACAGACCCTGACAAATGCAGACATTGCACTTCTAACATTTCATGCCAAAGAAAGCAAACTTAATTGAAAAGAAATTCTCTCTTCCTGTGTGGGAATCACACGAACGGCGTGCGAGCGCTAAGGTACGTATACACTATGACACATGGAAGTTTGAGTCGATCTGCGAGGTGTGAATGGATAGCCAAAACTGTTAAGCCGATTTCTCGCAGTAAGGCGTAAATCTGGGCTCGAGTCGCAGGCCGGCACAAATTTTCATGTGTCGATAGTAAACCGTACAGGAGATTTAATATCACAGTCGCGGTTTGTGAACTCATTTCATAAGATAATATTTTCCTACACCGTTTTTGTGAAGTAGATCAGTTTCGAAAGTTCCACGTTCGATTAATTTATAAATTCTATATACAGCACCTCGCTCAGACTGATCCCCTTTCTTCTTTTCTGCTTCTCACTAACATTCTCATTTCATCCCAATACTAGCGCGATGCTGTCATCTCAGAAACCTTTTTTTATCCTTTTTTGTTTCAAATGTCAGTACATGGCATTTGGCTTGAGAATACAGTTTTTGAAAAGGTTAATTTTTTATATTCCCAAATCGTCACAAATAAAACGACATCGTCGATTTGCCCTCCCTTTCCCAGTTCTATCTTATGCTCCGTCTCGAACGATCTCATCGCCGATGGGACGTTAAACCCCGGTTTTTCTTTCTTTTTGTGCCAACGATTTGACATTTTTGTTTTCAAACGTAAATACGATTGGTCTCATTCAGAATCAAAGTTCTTAATGGAAAACTTTAATATTTTTATTAATTAATAACTATATTGTTGTATTTAACCATTAGTTTTAACTATTACGTAGATACGACATGAACACACAGAGAAAGAATGCAATTACAGTTCTTCCGTTTTTCTTGCGGCAACTTGAGTGGCGCGTCAGCAGAGAGATCACTAGAAATATATTTTTCTGGTAAAAGTAATTAGTGATAGTTACGCTTAACCACTTGGAATTTCTGTCCAATAATGTTACCTTTGCCGTCACATAGGTATAACTGCAAATACACTGTCCACCCACATTTATGTAACCACCACCTGCGTTCGACGTCAACGTGCAATAACTACACGCAGTCTACAGGTGTCAGCACCAGCAGTGGAGGGTATTAAAGTGTGTCGGGGAAACGCGGAGAACAGTGGAGTCATTGTCGTAATACAGGAACGGAGCGATTTATCTGACGTTTTAATGGGCTTGATCATTGGCTTTCGGGCCAAAGGCGGAAGCGTTTCCGAAACGGTCAATTTTCTAAGCCGTTCGCCAGCCGCTGCAGTTATACTATGTATGGTAGAATGGCGCTAACCAGAACCGGCGCCGACGTAACTGTGGTGCACCATGTGCCATAGATGACAGGGGTGAACGATGGCTGCAGAGATGTGTTCTGATGAAGACACGTACAACTGTCCAGCAGCTGACCGCCTAAATGAACCAAAGGACGACCAACAGTGTCTCCTTAACGACGATTCAGCGAACGTCACTGCACATGGGCGTAAGCAGCAGGCGCCTGGTTCATGCATCAATGTTGACTACTGGTCATGGTCGACGAAGGCTGGAATTTGCCTCCCAATACCGCAACTGGACTTCCACTGAGTGGAGACAGGTGACCTTTTCAGACCGGGAACGTTATGATCTGGGGAATGTTTCCGTGGCACTCTCTGGGTGCTCTCATCATTACGCTAGGCACGATGGATAAGTGCAAGTATTCATCTATCTAACGGACTATGTCCACCGTTACATGCAGATAAGTTTTTCCTGGGCGCTGTGGCATCTGCCAACGGGGCAATGCAACGCGTCACACAGCTTGCAGTGTACGTGCGTGATTAGTAGAGCACGAAGATGACTTTACTGTGCTCCACTGGCCACCAAAACCCGCAGATTTAAACACAATCCTTAATCTGTGACACCACCTCGATCGTACTGTTTGCGGCATGGATCCTAAATCGAGAATCCTACCGCAGATAGCCACGGTACTGGTTTCGGCATGACTCTACATCCCTGTCCATATCTTCCAGAACTTCAGTAACTTTCTTTCTGCACGTCCACGGTGAAAACTGTGTTGTTTAAGCTTCTGATAGGTGGTCACATTAAAGCGAGTGGACTGTGTACAATACATTGTCTACAGTATTTCAACGTATCAGAGAGAATTGTATATGGAAGAGTAAAGTGAAGATAGCTCTTTAGTGTTATAGTAGAGTGGCAATATCTTCACCTCAGTTACTTGTGTTTAGTAAATATCAACCAGTAATGCCGTTTAGCGTACTTTTAGATTGTCCATCTCACGCTACCATCTTTGTCGACGCCATTCAATCTGCACTGTAAGTTATAGAAACAGAAAGAAACTCTATTTGTATACAACACATATCGCCATCGATGTGCTCCGGTGTAGAAAATTTGCGTAATCACTCATAAAAGTTTCTTATAATGTCTCCCATTATGTAAATAACGTTTATGCAGAGACCGAAATGTAAACTACTTGCTGTAAGACCTCTTGAACTTAAACTGGTGTCCAAAATTAAAGCAACAAACAGAAATTTCACAACGTTGCGTTTATTTTGCCACAAAACAGTATAAACAAGAGACAGTGAAGTAAACAACTGCAACAAGCATAATGGTAGACAAAAATATTCTTCGTTTTTCCACCTTAACGGACTTGCACACATATTCGGACAACTGCTGAATGTGCTCAGTACGGGCTGTAACATCCTCTAGCGGCAGTACAGGCCTGAGAATGACGAGACATGCTGTGAAGTCCTCAATCTCGTGTTGAGGCAATAGCGTCCATTATTCCTGCAGAGGTGCTCCCAAGTTTTGGAGACTGATTGGTGGACTCTGTCGTGATGTAACCCGTCTTCCTAGAGCATCCCAGACATACTCTGTGGGACTGAAATCGGGAGAGCGACCAGGTCACGCCATGCGTGCTGTATACTCCGTTTCCAAGAAAACATCAACCACCCATTCTCTATGAGATCGAGCATTATCGTCCATCAACATGAAGTCTGGGCCCACAGCACCTCGCAATAACCGCGCATGAGATCCCAAAATCCCGTTGCGATACCTGACAGCAGTTAAACCTTACCAATTGACTTGTATAGTTTCACGAAGAAATGTTTGACCGGTCAACACAATCCCTGCTCACATAATTAAGAAACCTCCTACGTTTGGGTCCCGAGATCACGTTCCCTCCAGATGCGAATCCATCGACAGTCACTCTTCAGACCAAACCGAGACTCATCTGTGAAGAGAACATTGGCCCACTGTTCAACCGTCCAGGTGGCATGTTGCCAACTCCACCCTAGACGTTCCCTTCTGTGAAGACGCGTCAGAGGTACACAAACAACAGGTCCCCGACAATAAAGACTACTCAGTTGAAGCTTTCTGTATACCGTTTGTCTCGATACAACACGTCCAGTGGATGCTGCAAGGTAAGATGCCAGTTGCCGTGCAGCACTAAGACGGTACCGTCGTGCCCTAACAGCTAAATTGTGGACCTCTCTTTCTGATATCACATGTGGTCCGCACTGCCCTGGTCTTCGGGATACAGTTTCAGTGTCGACAAACTGTCACCACATCCCAGAAAGAACATAACTATTCACATTAAGCCGTAGGACCATATCACCTTGCGACTGCCCTATGGCCCTCCAACGCAGAGAGTTCTGTAGCCCTGTAGCCGTCTTCTCTGAGCCATGCTGCATCGTCTGTGACTGCGTACACAGCGACTGTGAGTGTGGGACTACCCAGCGAGCACTACCCCGTTTGATAGGTGCTCAAATGGTTCAAATGGCTCTGAGCACTATGGGACTTATCTGAGGTCATCAGTCCCCTAGAACTTAGAACTACGTAAACCTAACTAACCTGAGGAAATCACACTTATCCATGCCCGAGGCAGAATTCGAACCTGCGACAGTAGCAGTCTCGCGGTTCCAGACTGAAGCGCCGTAGAACCGCATGGCCACCGCAGCCGGCTTTTGATAGGTACCCTGACGTCATTGCTGGCGTAGTTGTCCATTGATGTAAATGGATATTCCACGCAAACCGCGATCGTACGAGCATAGGTTGACAGTTTGCATGATTATATCGTGAATTAGATACTGGACAGACAAACAACGGTTTGTTGCTTTAGTTTTCGGCACCAGTGTATTTTAATCTCTTATCAGCATCTCATAGTGAATACTATACTTCCTTTGATCGGCCGCTTCACGTGAGTCCCAACCTCTGAACTCCATGGCCATTGCTTTCGCTGCCACACTGCACTGGAGTTGTAGGAACAATGTGATTCTCTGATTCTCTTGGTCTGTAGCCGATTCCAGCGATGATCGCTCCAAACATCGATATTCGTATTGCATCGCGGATGACTCTGAACTCATTCGGGATGGAGTGCTAACTTTGAAGTATCATCGCATGCATAATGGATCACACTGTTGCAGCTATAGCGTTACATATCAGTTTTTTCAGGTGATCCCGGTGAAGTGAAGATGCTAGTAAATATGGGGCTTTACGTCCCAATAAATGTAATGTGATTTGAAGCAGTAGTTTGCCTTCTATCTCCGTGTGAAGAGTCAGTCGGTGTGAATTGCTGTGTTCTAGTTAAATATCCTCGAGTAGACTTTGAAAGGGCATTCAAACGGCAAAAAGAATTCAGTGACAAGAGAAACACTGAAATCGAGGTTAATCCATATTTGAAAAAAGATTATAATGACTAAACCAAACACATTTAATACCATCGATATACAGTTTTATATGTTCGGGTCCTGCTTTTTCGTGTGTATTAGATCGATACCTTTCTATCGATAAAGTCTGTAGGATTAGAACCCAATAGATTCGACTTGAAAATCGAAATTTTCGTTCAGCGTTGTACGGGAAGAACTTGTCTCAGGGGACATGTGTATTAACTATGATCAGGAACATGAATGAGATGGAAGTTTCACACAAAGATGAAGTACTAAATCAAATACTAAAAACGCTGTACATCACTATATTTAAATCAGTATACTTCATTCTCATGTTACGATGGCATCAAAACAGACTTCCTACAAAGTCCGTCAATTTCATTAACCGACACTGCAGAAAAAAGAAAACAATCAAAGCATGTGTAATGTGTTAAGTTATTGAACCAAGTCCCACTCCAGTGGCGGATGCTCTTAGGGTGTCGTCACAGAGAGGTTTGCCGTTAAAATCCCTGGAACATGCGTTCT
Source organism: Schistocerca piceifrons (assembly GCF_021461385.2). Lineage (NCBI taxonomy): Eukaryota > Metazoa > Arthropoda > Insecta > Orthoptera > Acrididae > Schistocerca > Schistocerca piceifrons. The sequence goes on from NC_060138.1 coordinate 807,882,153, forward strand.
CACGTATCCCGGACATAGGTTACTTCCGCCCTGACACATCTCAGGACAAGGTCCTGACGGTAAAATTAGATGTTATACGAAACATTGCTGCAGGTAAGCCATTCGGGGTATACGGCTGTGATTCACGAAACTCGTCTTTTCCTAACATTTCATCCAGAGCTGCGCTGTCCCGTTGAATCTTGGCGACTGATGGGTCAGATGTCTGAGAGCGACATGTATTCTGTTGAAAAAGGGCGTCGTGGCCGGAATTACACGTGATAAATAGACGATCCTTGTCAACGATAAAACTTAAGTTTGACAAGACGACTATTGATAGATAAGTTTTATTTTTGAGAAGGATCATCTCTGCTCATCACATCTCCGGAAACTCACCCTTTTTCTACAGTATGTATGTGTCGCTCTCAGACGTCCGATCCGACAGTCAGCAAGACTCCTCTGAAGATTTGCAGCGAAGTTCTGAATGGAAAGTTAGCAGCACGATCTTATAACCCGAAAATCTTACCAGCAACAGTATCACCTGCTCGTGAAAGCCTTCATTCTGTAATTACACATAACTGTCTCGACGATCATTCGTGAATGTAACAGGAAACTGTAAGAAAGTATTATGTTGATAATTATCATAATTATCAGGTCAGCCTATGCGAATCTGAATAAAACAAAATTTTATCATGCCATATGGATTTTATTTTCTGGAAGGTATCATGGGTGCCAAGGATTTGCTGTTGCTGTTCTAAATAAGCGATCACTTTGTTGGTTTTAAAGCTGTTTTACAGATTCTGGTCTTTAGAATAATCATTAGTTCAGTCCCGTGACGGTGACAATTCGAAAGACATATGATTACACTTTTCCCAGAATGTCATTCTCTGATATATGTTTTCTACTGAAAATACGCACAGGGAGAAGTTTTGTAGGGGCTTTCTGTATTGCTGCCCACAGTTCATGGTCTAGTGGCTAAGCATTGTTGCCTTTGGACCACGGGCTCCTGGGTTCGATTGACGGCCGGGTTGGGGATATTTTTTTCCCGGGGACTGGGTGTTTGTGTTGTTCTCATCATTCTGTCATCATTCATGAAAGTGGCTTAGATTGGACTGTGTACAGATTAGGAATTTGTACGGGCTCTGATAACAGCGCAGTTGAGCACCTCACAACCCAAACATCATCACCATCACCATCATCTTGCGTTGTTACTACCCTTTGAACCGCGCTGTGATGTCCGAACGAGAGAATTTAACCTAATCCTCTACACGTTAACCATCTCGCTGAACCCGAAAGCCAAGAAGATCAACTTCTTGTAAAATAACAAATGGAAGATCCTGAAAGCATGTTAATGGCACTAGTGGCACTTTAATTTGTAATTAAATATTGCAGTAAATTAAAATTAATAAAACATGGAACATTTTACACCATTCCGTCCAGAGGGTTGGCCTACGAAGTGTTAAAATACCATTTCATTTAACGGATAACCAATGAAAACAATACTGTGCAGGCTACCATAAAAAAGATAATGTTCGAATCAGCTTCAATGTTAATACCGTATCGAAAGTTTTTGTACAAAATTTTATGTTGTTTTTACATTATGAGCATTTGCCAAAAAATAGCTCTTCGCTTGGAACGTAGTGTACGTTACAGCAAAATATAAAGTCTCAATTGGCAAGTTTCGATGAGATTGATGTAGTATGAAAGCACGGTTTAGTCATATATAAAGAGTTTGAGACATTCTTAGCTTCCTCCTAACTGGGGAAGAATGTTTTACAAAGCGAAGGAATGCATTTAAATAAACTTATACGCATATAATTAGGAGAACTTGAAATTATTGCCTTACGTGTGGTGTCGTGTTAAGGTATATACAGACTTAAGTTTGTAAATTTGTTGCGTGAGTCAGCAATCACGCAGTACTCTCTGGAGGTTCTAAATTGATTTTCCCATGTGATAATTACATGTTTGTCACTCATGCTATGTGTACTATTATTTTTCCTATATTACTGTTGCACACTTCGAATGTAACTGCGTCACTGGCGTACAAACTATTTGGTATAGTTACTGTGAGCTCATTTAGGCTACATTCTTCCGGAAAAATACAGGCAATAGCATCTCAATCCTAACTGGCGGATAAGCTATGAAGATACATATAAAAAAAGACACCAGGAAGGTGTCAGGAAGCAAAGATAAATGGTAAAAAATGAAAAGAATTTTAACCGTTACTGATGCAGAGTAAGAAGAAAGACTAGACATAAAAAGGATGTAAAAATAAGAACATCAATCTTAAACAGATTTTTCAAACGAAAAAGAAATAAATTGACGTGAAAAAGGTTGATTATTGGTTTTGTATGCATCTTAGCTTCTCACTTTCTTCGAGTTTATTTCTTGCTATTTTGAGAGACAGCTTTTGACCATTCTCTTAGTCAAGGATCCAGTGTTCGGATCTAGAAAGTCACAGCTTGTTACTGTCTCTCTCCCCAGCCCTTGTCCTTCCACAAACACAGATTGCTGTCATCCCCAATTTTGACATGCCCCCATTCCTAGTTACAGCAAGATGTATTTAATGCTTTAATACAATAATACTATTATTTAGTAAATTGCCGCTCCAATTGCTAAATTGTTCTTTACCTTAGTCCACAACGGGTATCGGCTACTATATTGTAGTCTTTTTTGAGCGGATCTTAAAACTGTGCCGCTGAGAAGGAATTTAGAACCTTGCTTAACGACAACAGTTTTCAAATACACTAGAAAATGGCTTCAACAAGAAAAGCTAGTCATTAGCTATCGGATTTATTTTGGAAGAAAAGCTAATTATTAGATACCAGTTTTATTTTTGAACTTTATTTCGAGTTCATTTTGGTTACCATTATATAGTTGCTCTCTATCCATTCGAACAGGCCTTGAAGGCCCAACGGTACCGACCGAACGCCGTGTCGTCCCCACACCACAGGTGTCACAGCATTCGGATATAGCCGGCCGGAGTGGCCGAGCGGTTCTAGGCGCTACAGTCTGGAACCGTGCGACCGCTACGGTCGCAGGTTCGAATCCTGCCTCGGGCATGGATGTGTGTGATGTCCTTGGGTTGGTTAGGTTTAAGTAATTCTACGTTCTAGGGGACTGATGACCTCAGAAGTTAAGTCCCACAGTGCTCAGAGCTATCTGAACCATCTGAACCATTCGGATATGGAGCGGCATGTGGTCAGCACACCGCTCTTCCGGCTATTATCACTTTTCGTGACCAGAGCCGCCACTTCTCAGTGAAATAGCTATTCTGCAGTCCTGACAAGGGCTGAGTGTACCCCGCTTGCAAGGAGCGCTCGGCGGACACGAACGGTCACCCATCCAAGTAGTAGCCGAGCCCAACAGCGCTTAATGTCGAATATGTGACGGGAACTGGCGTTATCACTGTGGCAAGGCCGTTAGCAACATACAGTTGATATGCTGTCATATTGCATGGAGGAATGAATCTTAAAACTGTAAGTAACTACGTATGAGCGTGTACGTAACTTTGCACGAACACATAGGGGTCCACGTGCGCTGTACGAAACGCATTTTGTAAAGCAGCAGGTATATATATCGAGGAGGTACAATCTCTACTTCAGTGCTACAGACTCGTAAATATCTTGTTTATTAAAGCATCTCAGGCATTCTGCAAGTCAATAATTTGGAAGAACTCGGAACGTATTTAAAGGTTTATGATTAGTGTAGTACGGTAAGAGAGATACATTTCTATACTATGACAGCAACAGCTTTCATCATCCGCAGCCGTTGTTTGTCTCAGCCGCGTTCTGCAAAAAGTAGACTGACTTAACAGATTACTTTCCGGGGAGTGGGGTCGAGTCATATAGGAAAGATGTATCTCCAGCTGCCCTGAAATTTTTCTTGTAAAGTGCTCAATAATGCACCACAGTAAAAATGGACATGATAACTAGTATTGAATTTGGATAATTATTTTATTGAGACTTTGCTTGTTACTTTAAAATCTGTCTTAGCTACTTCAAGTCATATTACGACGTGATGCAGTGCTCGGCGCGTGTGTGGTAACAATTGTTCGCGGAGAAGTACGAAACTTTGTAATATTTCGGGGAGCACACCTAATAAATGAATACCGTTTGAATCTGAACACATGGGTGATTCAAGGCTGATTGTTTTTTATTTAAGTTCCCATTCGGATGTTCGTTAATTAGATACGGATGTCGATTGACGGCGAGCGTGAAGTTTGGGTGAAAGAATTAAAAAATAAATTGATAAGAAACAACATTTACGCAAAAACTGTACTTTTAAAAACTGGAGTTGCTGTGAGATAAGGACTCGGTGGCAGTATTTGTAACAATTTCGCGTGAAAACACAGCTGTGATTTGTCAAAGAGCGTAAGTCATCCGGTTTGTGATACCAGGCCTAAAGTGTAGGACAAACATACAGCAATTAACAAATAATAGAGTGCAGTTGGGGGATGCGTTCAACACAATAAATTTTCAAAACTTTTCTTAAATGAATATTGTTAAACGCACACATAGGATTTGTGGAACTACTGAAAATAGAATAAAACTAAAACTCGGTGCTGCAATGTAAAGGTACAGGACAAATCCAGCGAACAGAATTTTCGAGAGGAACTGAGTTTCAGTAAGGTCTGAAGAGTTGTTTTCCAAGAGAGTGTGTTCGTACATTAATGTTCATATAACTAAGATAAGAGAAAAACGCCCTGAATCATATATTGATAGGGCTTAATAAAGTGAGACATCATTCTAATGAGACCATTAACCCAGAGTGTTAGGTTTTTGTTAGTGTGCCCCGAAATGGATTTGTACTGCTTGTCAGTAGCTACCACTGGTTTATTTTCCAGTGCACAAAGAGATGCAGGACTTACTGCTCTGAACAAACAACGCTCCTCCAGTGGATTTATTGTTCAGAAACCATGCAAAAATTTGTGACATTATCCGAGAGTAGGTGGTAGGGATTTATTGTTGAAAACTATTCGCATCGTCTCAAAGCATAGCAGCTGTAGCTGTAAACTGGTTTATTAAGACCATGGAAGACTTCATCCTAGTTAGAAAACAAAGTCATATTAGAGGTCAGCAAGCCTATTTGTTGTAAATAATCGTGGCTGTGGAAAGTACCAATATGTCAATTAGAATATCATGAATCCTGCTCCTTCACTACTAAAGAGTAGAATTCTTTGATGAACGGTAAACTGATCAGGAACCTACCTTCCCAGTTTCATAAATAAATAAAAACTGTTGTTATAAAATACAAAAGGACATTGGGCTCACTTATCCTGTCGATTCACACTCCTTGTTACGTATTTTCGGCTCCCTATATGGTTCAAATGGCTCTGAGCACTATGGGACTTAACATCTATGGTCATCAGTCCCCTAGAAGTTAGAACTACTTAAACCTAACCAACCTAACGACATCACACAACACCCAGTCATCACGAGGCAGAGAAAATCCCTGACCCCGCCGGGAATCGAACCCGGGAACCCGGGCGCGCTCCCTATATGTTTGCGTATCTTTGACGTTGCGGAGGTACAGGTATAGATACAACTACAACGTACCGAATATTAACTTTACCCATCTGTTGCACCCAAGCTCACGGCTGGGGTGGGAATGACTTCTCGGTTAAGGAGTGAGGTGAGTTTTTGGCTTCTGCACGAAAGGTATGAGAGGCAACTGATCTCCGAGATCGGCTCGTGAAATGAAGAATTATGAATCAGAGCTTGAAAATGGTGCGAATACAGACAAAGTAGACTGAAGTTTAAGACAATCATCAGGAAGAATGAGTGGGGAAGGAAGTGCGATATAGAAATACTGAGCACTGATGAGAAGCATTTGAAGTTCACTAAGTACGGGCAGGCAGTTCAGTTCAAGAAGAATAGACAACCTTTACAACGAACAGCTGCAGACAGTGGACACAGAAACATAGGTACATAACTGAAAGAGACTTTGGGTAATAGAAGAAACACTTCTCTCTGCAGATAGATGAATATCAACAACAAAAGCGGCCCATACTGTCATAGAAGTACAAAATTAAATTTTGGATGCAAATCGGTACATAAATAGAACTCACGGCGATGAAGTAAAGCATGTTCCATCTTCTTGTCACAGAGCTATCACCAGCAATATGCTCTGAAATAGCTATGTAACATCCAGTACACCATCTGAAGATGAGCCTGAAATGATTAGAAAAGTGGTTTATGGGATAAATAACTATCTCAAACAAGTGACTGGTTGCAGTTTTCTGTATTTCCATTTAAAGAGCGTTGGCCCGTTAGATAATGAATATCTGTGAATAACGTTACGAGGAGAGAGATGGCTCCAACGTTAGGTGCGTTATGGAGCACCTTAGGACGGAACGTTCACGGGCGGAAAGAAAGCCAGTGTGCACTCTGCATGTCTCCCGGGGTCTCAGCTCAGATGTGTGGACTTGCCTGCGGCTGCTGAGGGTGCAGAATGCAGTCGTTTGCAAGTTTTGGCTCATGTCGGCACCAGCGAAGCATGTCGCATGGATTCTGAGGCCATCCTCAGTTCTTACAGGCGGCTGGCGGAGTTGGCAAAGACTGCTGGCCTCCCACACTGGGTTCAAGCAGAGCAGCATCGTTCCTAGAGTTGACAGAGGTCCTTTGGTTTGGAGCCGAGTGGAGGATCTCAACCAAACGCTTCATCGTCTCTGTGACTGTCGGATTTCTAGACCTGCGTTATAGGATGGTGATTCCCAGGACTCCCTTTGATAGGTCAAGGGCGCACTACGCAAAGGAAGGAGCTACTCAGGTTGCAGAGTACTTCCGGCGTGCACAAGAAGGTTTTTAGGCTAGGCGGTAGTTTGAAGTAATCTCATGAACACTTGCCAATCGATAAGCATACTGGGAAATCAGACCGCTTTAGGAGTAAAGACAGTTCTACTGTAAAAATTTCATCAGTAAACTGTTGTAGTACTCGTAACAGAGTTCCCGAATTTACTGACCTCCAGGAAAGGTTTCAACCTCCAATTAGTCTTGGGACTGAGGGCTGGCTAAAACCCGAAGTAAGAAGCTCTGAGGTATTGAGCGAGTCTTGGAATGTTTATCGGAAAGACAGATTAGACGCCGTAGGAGGGAGAGTGTTTACTGCAGTCGACAAAAATACTGTCTCTACTGAGCAATGGCAGTATCTTGGACCTTCACGGAGTCAGTATAAAGACGGGGATTAGTGATCATTACGTCATCATAGCGATTATACGAAAGTTAATAAATCAGTCAAGAGGGCTACGATAGTGTTTCTGTTAGAAAGAGCAATTAAGCAGTTGTTAGCATCTTAGACAGTGAACTGTAATTATTTAGTTTCAGAATGATGGTCATAGAGGAATTAAGGGTAAAGTTTAAACAGATTGTAAATCGTAACCTGGACAAACATGCACCTAGTAAGTGAATTAAGGACGGGAAACATACACCGTGGTTTAATAACGAAATTCGAAAAATGTTGAGGAAGCAAAGTCTGTTGCACTCTCAGTTCAAAAGAGGAGGCGCAAATGACGACAGGCAAAGATCAGTAGAGATTCGTGCGTTTGTGTAAAGATCTCTGGGCGAAGCATACAACAGGTACCACCGTCATATCTTGGATAAACATCTGGAGCAGAATCCTCAAAAATTCTGGATCTATGTGAAATCGCTAAGCGTTCACCCGTCTGGTTTGGCAGTAGAACATAGTAAAATGAAGGCTTAAGTTTTAAATTCAAAGTTTAAGAAATCGTTCACGCAGGAGAAGCGCACAAATGCACCGTCGTTTGACTACCGCACAGATTCCCGTATGGATGACGTAGTAATAAGCATCCCTGTCGAAGAGAAACTACTAGAAGAGTTGAAAAAAATTAAGTCACCAGTTCTGGATGAAATCACAATTCGGTTTTACGTCATTGCCCACTTAACTAGTTAGCATTTACCGCGAATCTCTCTACCAACGAAAGTGCCAAGCTGCTGGGCAAAAGCGTAGGTGACTCCTATATATAAGAGGGATAAAAGAACGGATCCGAAAAATTACAGACCAATATCCTTAGCATCGGCTTGTTGCATAATTCTAGAGCATATTCTGTGTTCCAATATAATATATTTCCTGGAGACGGAAAATCTCATATTCACGAATCAGCACAGTTTTAAAAAGCATCGCTGATGCGAAACCAGGCTTGCCCTTGTCTCACATTATATAGTGCGAACTGTAGATGCAGGAAAGCAGGCTGAATCCCCATTTCCAGAAAGCATTCGACACGGTAGCCCACTGCAGACTGTTAACGAAGCTACGTGTATACGGAATAGGCTCCCACATATGTGAGTGGTTCGAAGACCTCTTAAGTAATATAACACAGAAAGTTGCCCCCCATGGCGAGTGTTCGTTGGAGACAGGGGTAACATCAGGAGTGCTCCAGGGAAGTATGATGGAACCGTTCTTATTTTTTATATACATAAATGATCCGGCAGACAGGGTGGCAGCAATTTACGGCTGTTCGCTGACGATGGTATGGTTGCAAGAAGGTGTGGAAGATAAGTGACTGCATGTTGATACAAGAGGACCCAGACAAAACTTCTAGCTGGTATGGTGAATGGCAGCTGGGTCTTAATGTAGTAAATTGTAAATGAATGCGTATGTGTAGGAAAAACAAATCCGTAATGTTCGGATACAGCATTAGTAGTTTCCAGCTTCACCTTATCACATCGTTTCAATATCTGGTCGTAACATTGTGAAACGAGCATGTGCGGATTGTGATAGGGAAGACGAATGATCGACGTCGGTTGATTGGCAGAAGTTTAGGAAAGTGTGGTTCATCTATAAACGACACCGCGTGTGGGATTTTGTGCGACCTATTCTTGGGTACTGATCGAGTGTTTGGGATCCATACCAGGTCGAATTAAAGGAAGCTATCGAAGCAATTGAGAGGCGGGCTGCTAGATTTGTTACCGGTACGTTCGATCAGCATGCGGGTATTACGTATATCCTTCGGCAGCTCAAGTGGGAATCTCTGGATTGAAGAAGAGATTCATTTCGAAGAACACTACTAAGATAATTTAGAGAACTGGCATTTGAGGCTGACTGTAGAACGATCCTAGTGCCACCAACATACATTCCGCGTAGGGACCACGAAGATAAGATACGAGAAGTTATGGCTCATACGGAGACGCATTTACAGTCGATGTCCCTCCCTCTATCTGCGAGTGAAGCAGGAAAAGAAATGACTAGTTGTGGTACATCGTACCCTCCGCCACGCACCGTACGGTGGCTTACAGTGTATGTATGTAGATGTAAATAGTTGAGGAGCGATAATGAGCTGTGTGACTGGCAACTGTGAGTGGAGCTAAAGGCAATAAACTGCATGTCTTTTACGTATGCTCAGGACTGTATCTGAATCTGTGATAGGGGCGAACTCCTAAACAGTTTAATTTTGGTGATGTAAAAAATAAACGGACGGACGGACTGCACATCAGGGTTGATATTTGGCCAGCCGTCCACTGTTGTCTCTGGATATCTTCTTACGTTCTTGAAGTTAAATTAACTCGACTGGCTTTTCCCATCCTGCTTTTGAACCAGTGAAAGTTTACTTTTGGTGTATCGTGATTGAGAAACGATCAACGAGACGACGGTGCGTCGGCACCAGAGATTTTGCAGCAGTCGTTTGAGGTAGGAAGCTACAAAAAGCACATCTCTGCAGTCACGCTGTCGACTGTCAATTGACATTTCATTCCTGACGAACACTGACATAAACTAACTCCTATTACACTCCTGGAAATGGAAAAAAGAACACATTGACACCGGTGTGTCAGACCCACCATACTTGATCCGGACACTGCGAGAGGGCTGTACAAGCAATGATCACACGCACGGCACAGCGGACACACCGGGAACCGCGGTGTTGGTCGTCGAATGGCGCTAGCTGCGCAGCATTTGTGCACCGCCGCAGTCAGTGTCAGCCACTTTGCCGTGGCATACGGAGCTCCATCGCAGTCTTTAACACTGGTAGCATGCCGCGACAGCGTGGACGTGAACCGTATGTGCAGTTGACGGACTTTGAGCGAGGGCGTATAGTGGGCACGCGGGAGGCCGGGTGGACGTACCGCCGAATTGCTCAACACGTGGGGCGTGAGGTCTCCACAGTACATCGATGTTGTCGCCAGTGGTCGGCGGAAGGTGCACGTGCCCGTCGACCTGGGACCGGACCGCAGCGACGCACGGATGCACGCCAAGACCGTAGGATCCTACGCAGTGCCGTAGGGGACCGCACCGCCATTTCCCAGCAAATTAGGGACACTGTTGCTCCTGGGGTATCGGCGAGGACCATTCGCAACCGTCTCCATGAAGCTGGGTTACGGTCCCGCACACCGTTAGGCCGTCTTCCACTCACGCCCCAACATCGTGCAGCCCGCCTCCAGTGGTGTCGCGGCAGGCGCGAATGGAGGGACGAATGGAGACGTGTCGTCTTCAGCGATGAGAGTCGCTTCTGCCTTGGTGCCAATGATGGTCGTATGCGTGTTTGGCGCCGTGCAGGTGAGCGCCACAATCAGGACTGCATACGACCGAGGCGCACAGGGCCAACACCCGGCATCATGGTGTGGGGAGTGGTCTCCTACACTGGCCGTACACCACTGGTGATCGTCGAGGGGACACTGAATAGTGCACGGTACATCCAAACCGTCATCGAACCCATCGTTCTACCATTCCTAGACCGGCAAGGGAACTTGCTGTTCCAACAGGACAATGCACGTCCGCATGTATCCCGTGCCACCCAACGTGCTCTAGAATGTGTACGTCAACTACCCTGGCCAGCAAGATCTCCGGATCTGTCCCCCATTGAGCATGTTTGGGACTGGATGAAGCGTCGTCTCACGCGGTCTGCACGTCCAGCACGAACGCTGGTCCAACTGAGGCGCCAGGTGGAAATGGCATGGCAAGCCGTTCCACAGGACTACATCCAGCATCTCTACGATCGTCTCCATGGGAGAATAGCAGCCTGCATTGCTGCGAAAGGTGGATATACACTGTACTAGTGCCGACATTGTGCATGCTCTGTTGCCTGTGTCTATGTGCCTGTGGTTCTGTCAGTGTGATCATGTGATGTATCTGACCCCAGGAATGTGTCAATAAAGTTTCCCCTTCCTGGGACAATGAATTCACGGTGATCTTATTTCAATTTCCAGGAGTGTATATTGGGTCAAATGAATTTTTTATTTACCTCTCAACTGCATTTTTCCGCTAACACCTCAAATTAAAATTACATTTGAGCTGCAAAGGGCTATTTCATTGTCAGAACTTTACATAGTTGTCACATAACAAAGTGTGTTGACATAATGCATATGCTGAGGACACTAGATTATATGTTAATTCATGGTAATTCCAAGTGATAATTTAACCAACGATATTTTCAAGACACTGGGTATAACGATTGAACAGTTTTGCTCTAGTGATACTGTAAAATTTATTTTATTAAAAATAATGTCGTGAAGCAATAGAAGCATTTACAATCAGTTAACAACGACCTGGAGTTTAAATTGCTTACAGCTGCGTCATTTCAAGCCGTGTCAACACTTATTCTTTATTTCGGAAATTAGCCTGGTTCCAATCAGTGACCATTTACTTGTTTGTTGAAAGCAAGACTTAATAATTAGTTTCCCACCAAAGACATTCTGAATACCAACAGATCTGATTTGCTAACATTACTAAACCAATACACATCAAATTTACTAACGTTGTGAGTAATGTTTTCTGATAACAAAATGGGAATGTCTACCCAAACATCCACCTTCATTAGCAAACAGTAACCCAGAGTTATTTATTGTTTCAGCATCACTTGGTAATTAATATTTCTATATATTTCTTCCGTTTATGTGTCTCAGTTATGCGTATTTATTTTGTATGTGACTGAAGTGTGGTGATAGCCGTGCCAGCCATCTCAGCCAGTCTTTCGTAGAGATAGATGTTACGTACTAGAAAATATTAAGGACACATTAGTGCAGAATACAAACAGTCCGCTTACGTTGGATGAAATGAACTGGTATAGGGCGTTTTAATCGTAGCTGTTTACGATGTGTTTTGGTGAGAGTTTTACCACAGAATCTTTACGGGTTGTGTGCAGTAAGGAACTTTCAGACATTACAATGTAATTGACAACGTAGAAAATGTGTCAAATGCTTATTTACTTCTAGAACACTGAATTGCCCTCTTTATTTGTTTAATTTGTGTAATATATCTATTTGTTGGAGTGAAGAAGCAAGATTTTAGACAGTCGTAGAAAAATATCTAGGGAATGTGCTGTCATGGTTTTATAATTTTTGTGAATTATTTAAATCTGCCTATTATATTTAAGTGCGGGCAGTTTTTGACCCCCCTCCCCCCCCCCACACCCCACCCTAGACATCGGTGAGACAACTTTCCTCATTAAAATGTTTCTCAACACGGCAGAGAGAAATGCAATTTCTGACAATGGTACCGCTATATCGTATTGCCATTGTTGTTTTGAAATAAATCTCCTTTGTTGTTCGAGCAGTTGTACATTACTCGCAGTTCTAATAAATCGTCTCGTCTGTATCGCATGTTTCTCATATAATAAATGAAGCAAGTGAAGGTGATGAAAGTGATCCAGAAGAAGATGTTACAGTTGTGGCATACGATAGTGACACAGCAATTGAAAATGAGTCAAGTTCACGAAGTTCATCCCCTGATGAACAGCATGCAGCTGCTTCCAGCACCATTGTTACAGCAAAAAGCGGTAGGGATTATCTTACTGCGCCTCCAAGCCAAGTACGCAGGTCAGTACAAAATATACTGAATTTTCGAGAAGGTTTGACTTATGAAGCCTCGACCTCTAGTGTATCAGAATAATGAAGATTATTGTGGACTATACATACCAAGAAGCTCGTAATAAGAACTTAAAACTTACAACCATAGAAGAAATGTACACCTTCATTGGTATTTTGATACTCATGGGCACAAATAATGACACTAGACTGCCTCTTGAGGACTTATGGGGAAAAGTACTGGGAAAGAATATCTACATAGCTTTAACAAGTCGTAATCGATGTGGAGAACTTCTGTCCGTGATTAAATTTGATGATAAAGAAACAAGAAGCGAAAGACGAAAGCAGGATAAGTTTTGCCCCCTTCGTGAAGTTTTCGACAAAATTGACGAAATGTTTGTGAAATACTAGATACCAAGTGCAGATCTAAAGGTCGATGAAATGCTCTCCCTATTTCGAGGAAGATGTCCCTTTAAGGTCTTTATGAAAGACAAGCCTGGGAAGTATGGCATATTGATTAGGATGTTATCAGATGCACACGACCGGTACGTTCTAAAAATGGAGGTCTATGCAGGGATGGATGAACGACCTGCCGAGGAACGGAGTGCAAAGGCAGTTGTTAGACGCCTAGTGAATCCGCTGGCAGGAAGTGGAACAAATATAACAACAGATCGTTATTGTAAATATATAGACCTAGCCGAGGAGCTTTACAATGATGAAAACTTAACTTTGCTGGGAACATTGAAGAGCAACAGAAAACACATACCAGAACAGCTAAAGAAAACGCAGGGTCGAGACCTATATTTCTTATTCACAGATCTGAAAACAGGTAACGCACCAGTTAGTTTGGTTTCATACATCTCCAAACTGAAGCCTACTAAGGATCTCCTACTTCTTTCCAACAACACTATGATAACAAGGTGGATGAGTCGACAGAGAAAAAAAAGACAAACATCGATCTCTGCTACAACAAAACCAAAGGGGGCATAGACAGCTTTGATCAAATGACGCGACATCACTCAGTAAAAAGAGGGACGAGAAGGTTGCCATTTTCTCTCTTTTTCACCCTTGGTAGATATTGCCTGTCTCAATCCTGGAACAATGTTCATGATAAACAACCCAAACTGGAATAAGAAGACGCATAATGTAAGAAGGCTATATCTGATAGAACTAGGTCAACAGCTCGTTATGCCAGCTGTGGAAGAGAGAACAAAGAATATCGTGAGTTTACATCTCTGCAATGGAAAATGTTCTAGGAAAACGCTGCCCAGCGTTACTGCAACTGTTCAATCTGTTGAATTTTATTCAAGAGGGAAATGTCACATCTGTTTGTAGAGTAAAACTCTAAAGAGGAAGAAGACAAGATGACAAAAATGTCTATAGTTTGTTGCAGCTGTTATAAGTATGTATGTTCCACCCTTTCTGCATAAACAATCATATTTAAAGGTTGTTAAATTGAAATTCAAAGTGAGTAGCAAGGAAAAACTCAATTGTAATTTCTCACTTTGATATTCTGTTTCCTTATTTGTGGTTTGCTATTGTACGTTCTTTTATTTCTTAATATAATTCTGATGTGTATGAAAGTGTTAGGTTCATGATAAAAATATGATAATATTTCTCATATTCATTACTTTATTTGTTGTATTTGTATGTGTTATAATGTTCCTGATGACTATGGGAAGTGTGTTGTAACCTAGTAAAGAAATTCCTAGTTCATTAAATAATCAAAACGAAGCAAACAAACAAACAAACAAATGTTAAAAAGTGAAAAGAATGAGAGGGCAAGTTTTGCCCCCTCAGGCATCCATATGACAGACCCGAGCTTATGGTTGCTAGGGTTAATCTAACAGCAGTGCTTCCTGGAAACAGTAAAAGCAAAGAGGAGTAACTTACGACCGTTATAGTAGCAGAGGTCTATTCATCGCCAAGGCCTGTGCGGAGTAGAAACCTGTAACACAGTTATATAGCACTACAGTACGAAGGAACAGTAGATGATAGTCCTGATTAGAGTAAACATGTATGTTCCATAATGTTATGAATTTTGTGTTGAGTGAAGTTAGCAACAGAAATTCGTTATTCGAAAGGGGACCTTGAGCGAAGAAAGTTGGAGTAGAGCATTACTATGATCGGTTGTTATGATAATCACAGTAAGGTTTTCCTACATCCAATTCCAATAAAGAAGGACTACAAATACTGTATCGTTAATCAATACAGCTGAATGGAACTATTTGTACTTTAGATAGAGGGATGGTGTGGATATATATTCGCTTACAATAGTATCGGATAATCTCTTTTCTTTCAATATTATCGTCTAACTTTTAGTTGCTTCTACCATCGTAAGAGCTCCCCAAAATTTCTAAAGTTGATTACGCATAGCGTGCATTATAGCAGATACAATCGCATTAACAAATTAATTATAAAATTGATTTTGATACTAAAATAGACTTCATGTTAGCATGGCATCGTGTTCCATAATCAACTATCGTTTATCCGAAAGATCTGCGAGTCGGAAAAACTAACGTGAGATCATCTAACCTACTACAATTATTACCATAAACTGATCAAAAACGCACTAGCAGATGTCAAAAAAGGAAAATTTTGCGACTTTGTATGGACATTATGAACTTATAAAATATTAGACGTGCACTCAGGACTGGCTAATTCGACCCAAGCCCAGGAGCCTTGCCGGAAATTTATGGAATCACAGGACAGCGTTTGTCTTTGCGAGACGTCATATTAGTTAACGTTCGAGCAGCTCCTCCTAATTGCAGCACAAAGATTTAATTAAGCGTCCGCCAAATGGAGATCTCTGTCACTCGTGGATGATCAAACGTAGCAGGATCCACTCCACTCCCGTTCTCCACAATTACAGCGGAGATTGCAGGTAATAGTGCTCAGCGTAATCCAGTGCCAGCCGACGTCGCTTAGCAACCAGAGCTCGCCAGAGGTAGGTGCTGTAATTAATGTCGGTGACCATTCTGCGTGAGTAGCCATCACACAAAGGCCATTCTACACTGGTATTATCCGCTCTCCCACACAAGTGCTACCAGCAACGATTACTACCTCTCCCTACAACTCTGAAGAAAAAGTTACCAATCGATTCGTCACAACACGAAATTGCCAATTGCGCGCACGCAAAGAAAAAATTGTCTTCATCACTCCAGAAGCTCTATAGAATTGGAAAATAGTACCCTTCCCCTGTCATTCGTCTACGAATATCATAATTTTAATTTTACAAAACACAGAACATTAGCAAATGAAAGCAGCCAACCAGTCAGCAAAAACGGTGGTTTTATTTAAACTACGTCCATGATTTCGACAGACGTAAATCCAACTTCCTCAGCGATACATGTAATGAAAATTTCATGTTGAAAAACATCAAATACTGAAGCGATCTATCATACGCCCAACGAACATATGCTCTCGCTACAAATCCATGCATAGGTTATTAAATGTGCTGGCCCCTATAATCAGGGCTAAAATTCAGAAGTAAAATTTATAACATGACCTATGATTTCAGTCGATGTTTTTTTGTGGATTTTAAGTATTCTTCTTTGACAACCTCTGACCATAAGGGCCAGCATTTTCCATAATGTATACAATGATGTGCGCTGACAGCATATTTTCATTGGACAAGTATCAGATCGTTGCATTATTTGGTTTATTTCTAAATTACACTTATTTCTTAAGAAGATATATTTACATCCGTCGACACCATGTTAGAAGGTTGAATAAACTCATCTTTTGCTCCAACTGGTTGGCTGCTTTCGATTCATTTAATGATCTCTAATCTTTGCGCGTGTCATCGTGTATACGATAGATAAATGGAGGATAGTCCATCGATAATAATGAATGGATAACCAAGCCCATGTGTTATGCCATTGGAACACAGTGTGTACAATACAGTTCCGTTATGCTTCGGCTACCTCAGTTGGACGTGCAGATACCACAATATATGGAAAGAACTGATCTAAGTGAGCTGTTTCTGTGTTAATCAGAGGCGGTGTAACTGGCTTTCCTCTACTACATAAAAGCACAGAGTTCGTGGCGGCGGAAGTAGTAGCTTAGCTTACGTAATGCTGGAAAAGCTGCAGAAGATGTTACACAATTTAGAACTGGGTTAATGGAATATGTGACACAAGTGTTAATGATGATTGGTATCAACTGCAAATGATAAGACTTTCACAGAAAACCACAAAAGTTTCACTGTTAGAAAAAACACTTAATTAGCTTATAAAATATAAACAAATTACAGACATTAAAACGTCACGGCTTTTCATGACAATATTTACTTACTAATTATGCTATAAATGCTAATTTTAATTTGCTGTATTTGCGAAGTTTTCTCGTACAACCCAGAAGTATCTGTACGTTTGTTCTCTTTCAAAATTTACGTTACTTAGCCTAGACTAACTGGCACCAGGTATGGCACAGCGCTGGATTACCGTCCCCACTTACGTAACGCCGCGAGTGAGTGTAGGTCATGATTGAATTTTCATTTATAGGTGCCGAAAAAATCGAATATGACGGATATTAGCAAGTTTTCTTCACTTGAAATTTTGAACAGTTCTCTGCAAGGGTATTTCCACAGTGGGTTCCAGTTGAAGTAGCGATATTTCCCGGAGAAATCTGCTATTTTAGATATTATCTGCAATATCGTCACCACCTCATTGCGTCACTTACCCAGAGCACCATCACCGGCAGAAGGTCTGAGTCCCAGTTAGAGCGAACCGTGCTATTTCAATTGATGTTTTTTTTTTTCTTTCTCAGGTTAGGAGTCTGCTCCCCAAACACCGGAATTATACACACACTGTCGTATTTTTGTAATTTTCTTGAACGCTTTCGAAAACGCACCAAACCGCACGTGTGTGTCGCAAAGACGGTATTTCTAATCTTTTAATACGTCAATAGCTACCTTTCTTACACGACGAGCATCCTCAAGCACATCCCATGTCTCCACACACATGGTGTGCGACTTTTATGCACTCTACTTAGTCATATTCGTTGCTTGTATACGGAAAAGATGTGTATTTCTTCTGTATGTATATTTGTAAATTTGAGTATTAAAATCTATTTGTACACATAGTTTTTTTATCATGAATTTCAAAATGGGGAGGTCTTCCTAATTTCCTGTCGGCTGAATAGTGAATTGTAATGCCGTAATTTGTCGCTTAACCATTTGATATTACAGAAACATGATCTCAATTTAATCCCATTGTTTACGATTTAACATGGTAATTTGTTGGACGCGTAAATTGCTCGATGAACGAACTCTACAGCCTTGTAAAATTCGAAAGTTCGTACATGTACCACAAATTCACGTTTCCTGTCTCATGTTAAACCAGAGGCCACACGTTTAGCTGAAACAAGGTATCAAAGACAAATGCACAAAAGGCAGAGCACGTTCCCTATCTGACTCTATAGTTATAAAATTATGACTTTGCAGAAGAATATCTTGGCATGTAAATGAAAACCATCACCAACTGATTATAAAATATGGTGCCTCTGAACAGTTTCTAGCACGCTGTATAGTTCCATTGTTAGAGGTCCGAGCAGATGTAATTTCGATGTATTGCTCATGCGCTGCCTGCGATATGCAAGGTCTCTGACCAGAGAGCAGTGTTGACTACAGTAAGAACTGTGTAGCGCTAGCAGTAAGTTGTTGCTAGTCTGGAGTCTGCTCTGGTCTGGTATGGTGTATCGTGTTGGCTGGCCCGGTCGCGGTGCAGCGATGCCGGAGCCTGAGTATTATTGTATAAGGTAAAAAGCAGCCTCGCGCATATGTAGTAATGTTATCTCAAGTCGCATGTAAATGTTTTAAAACTCTCGTAATAATAATCTTCTTCATAAAAAGTAATTTTTAACAACCATTCATTTCAATTTAAAGAATTTACTAATTTCTCCCATCCATGATCATCCCGATTATTGCAATAGAAAAATCAGTTGCTTCCTTTCATAAATGACAGATAGGTCGGCCAGCATTGCACACAGCTGTGCCGGAAAAATTTATTGTAAGAGCAAATATATCCGGCGACTCCATTGAGGTAAGAATTTTTCCTTTTTTTATTCAGAATGATCTTTCAGGGCCATGACGCAGCACTGCTGTCGTCCAAAATTTACCAGGTTAAATTCACAGTGAATTATTGAAAAGTCATAAGTGAGCGACCATTTAATTGAGAGGTTAGTTACATTGTTTTATTAACAGGTTACTGAATTTATTTTTTATTGGGACGTTACACTGAATGTGAACGACATAATTATAATTTTTTACTGTTGAGAGATTTAGGATTTTTTCTGTTTTGAGGTTACGCTAAATGCGAATGAATTTTGAGCTTAGATTAAATGAGAAAGAATTTTGTAGGGAGGTTACAAATGAGAAAGAATTTTGTAGGGAGGTTACAAATGAGAAAGAATTTTGTAGGGAGGTTACAAATCAGAAAGAATTTTGTGGCTAGTTTAAATGTAAACGAATTTTGTGTGGAGGTTAATGTAAATGAATTTTGTGGGGAGGTTACACTGTGAAAGAATTTTGTTTTGAGGTTACACTAAATTAGAATCACTATTCATACTATTTATTATATTTTGTGGGGAGGTTACACCATGGCTACCTAAACAGAGGGAAGTACTTAAATTATCAAAATGTACTTACAGGAAATTGACTAGGTACATGACCCACCTGGCATTAACCGATAAGTAATCTGTCTACCATTTTAAGTCAAGACAAAGGCCTTACTTCCATCATAACGTTCATAACGGAAAAGAAATACTGTTTGTTACCTCTTTTCATTTCTTATTCTCTATCCTACCAGACGCTCATTTCTTTCCAGTCGACTTCAAAACCGATTCACTGCCTCTGCGGCTACAGTGACATTGGGATCGATATGCATGGAAATTATGCACCGGGTGATAAAGCCTCAACTAAGCTGCGCTTGTTGATAGATTGGACGGATGAGCATTTTCTTGGGATTTAAATTAAATGCTATGAAGTTCCAAGAAACTTTAATGTCACATCAGAAGCTAAGTACATCAGTAGTTCTGAATTTCGTTAACAATTACCAGTATCTATCTCAACGGTATCCCAAATTCGTATCAGAAAACTGTGTGTAACTACCTATCACTTCAGCGTGTTCGCCATATTTTGATTTTTTATTTTTAACGAAAAGGTTCCATCGTAATCGCCATATTCCGATGTTTTTCTTTTAAAAGATAGGTGAAGTACTTCCTTTGTCAAAGTCATAACTTTTACATCCGGAATGAACAGCAATTGCTAATTTTCTTTGACGATTAGTGAAGTAAATGTTCGCTTCTTTCCATAGTGAAGCTCCTTCCCTTACAGTTTCTCAGTCAGTCAGGCCTTTCAGGAAAGCTACATGGAGCCAGCGAGTAGCTTTAATCATACATCAAGCAACGGAACAAAGAACTGAGACTAGATTTGCCCCATAACCTCCGTGATTTAGTGAAAATCGTAGAGCGAGATTGCCACACTGAGTCTGAAAACTTGTTCTTACTGAATATGACGACAGTTTCTTAAACATAGTGTCATACCCTCCGTGATTTCCAAACCCAGTCAGTCGTTCAGTTATCAACGATCAAGTTTCCAGAATGAGACTTTCACTCTGCAGCGGAGTGTGCGCTGATATGAAACTTCCTGGCAGATTAAAACTGTGTGCCCGACCGAGCCTCGAACTCGGGACCTTTGCCTTTCGCGGGCAAGTGCCCTACGATCTGAGCTACCGAAGCACGACTCACGGCCGGCCCTCACAGCTGTACTTCTGCCAGTACCTCATCTCCTACCTTCCAAACTTTACAGAAGCTCTCCTGCGAATGTTGCAGAACTAGCACTCCTGAAAGAAAGGATATTGCGAAGACATGGCTTAGCCACAGCCTGGGGGATGTTTCCAGAATGAGACTTTCACTCTGCAGCGGAGTGTGCGCTGATATGAAACTTCCTGGCAGATTAAAACTGTGTGCCCGACCGAGACTCGTACTCGGGACCTTTGCCTTTCGCGGGCAAGTGCCCTACGATCTGAGCTACCGAAGCACGACTCACGGCCGGCCCTCACAGCTGTACTTCTGCCAGTACCTCATCTCCTACCTTCCAAACTTTACAGAAGCTCTCCTGCGAATGTTGCAGAACTAGCACTCCTGAAAGAAAGGATATTGCGAAGACATGGCTTAGCCACAGCCTGGGGGATGTTTCCAGAATGAGACTTTCACTCTGCAGCGGAGTGTGCGCTGATATGAAACTTCCTGGCAGATTAAAACTGTGTGCCCGACCGAGACTCGTACTCGGGACCTTTGCCTTTCGCGGGCAAGTGCTCTACAATCTGAGCTACCGAAGCACGACTCACGGCCGGCCCTCACAGCTTTACTTCTGCCAGTATCTCGTCTCCTACCTTCCTAACTGTACAGAAGCTCTCCTGCGAATGTTGCAGAATTAGTACTCCTGAAAGAAAGGATATTGCGGAGACATGGCTTTGCCACAGCCTGGGGGATGTTTCCAGAATGAGACTTTCACTCTGCAGCGGAGTGTGCGCTGATATGAAACTTCCTGGCAGATTAAAACTGTGTGCCCGACCGAGACTCGAACTCGGGACCTTTGCCTTTCGCGGGCAAGTGCTCTACGATCTGAGCTACCGAAGCACGACTCACGGCCGGACCTCACAGCTTTACTTCTGCCAGTATCTCGTCTCCTACCTTCCAAACTTTACAGAAGCTCTCCTGCGAATGTTGCAGAACTAGCACTCCTGAAAGAAAGGATACTGCGAAGACATGGCTTAGCCACAGCCTGGGGGATGTTTCCAGAATGAGACTTTCACTCTGCAGCGGAGTGTGCGCTGATATGAAACTTCCTGGCAGATTAAAACTGTGTGCCCGACCGAGACTCGTACTCGGGACCTTTGCCTTTCGCGGGCAAGTGCTCTACCATCTGAGCTACCGAAGCACGACTCACGGCCGGCCCTCACAGCTTTACTTCTGCCAGTATCTCGTCTCCTACCTTCCAAACTTTACAGAAGCTCTCCTGCGAATGTTGCAGAACTAGCACTCCTGAAAGAAAGGATATTGCGGAGACATGGCTTAGCCACAGCCTGGGGGATGTTTCCAGAATGAGACTTTCACTCTGCAGCGGAGTGTGCGCTGATATGAAACTTCCTGGCAGATTAAAACTGTGTGCCCGCCCGAGACTCGAACTCGGGACCTTTGCCTTTCGAGGGCAAGTGCTCTACCATCTGAGCTACCGAAGCACGACTCACGGCCGGCCCTCACAGCTTTACTTCTGCCAGTATCTCGTCTCCTACCTTCCAAACTGTACAGAAGCTCTCCTGCGAATGTTGCAGAACTAGCACTCCTGAAAGAAAGGATATTGCGGAGACATGGCTTAGCCACAGCCTGGGGGATGTTTCCAGAATGAGACTTTCACTCTGCAGCGGAGTGTGCGCTGATATGAAACTTCCTCGCAGATTAAAACTGTGTGCCCGACCGAGACTCGAACTCGGGACCTTTGCCTTTCGCGGGCAAGTGCTCTACCATCTGAGCTACCGAAGCACGACTCACGGCCGGCCCTCACAGCTTTACTTCTGCCAGTATCTCGTCTCCTACCTTCCAAACTTTACAGAAGCTCTCCTGCGAATGTTGCAGAACTAGCACTCCTGAAAGAAAGGATATTGCGGAGACGTGGCTTAGCCACAGCCTGGGGGATGTTTCCAGAATGAGACTTTCACTCTGCAGCGGAGTGTGCGCTGATATGAAACTTCCTGGCAGATTAAAACTGTGTGCCCGACCGAGACTCGAACTCTGGACCTTTGCCTTTCGCGAGCAAGTGCTCTACCAGCTGAGCTACCGAAGCACGACTCAAGGCCGGCCCTCACAGCTCTACCTCTGCCAGTATCTCGTCTCCTACCTTCCAAACTGTACAGAAGCTCTCCTGCGAATGTTGCAGAACTAGCACTCCTGAAAGAAAGGATATTGCGGAGACATGGCTTAGCCACAGCCTGGGGGATGTTTCCAGAATGAGACTTTCACTCTGCAGCGGAGTATGCGCTGATATGAAACTTCCTGGCAGATTAAAACTGTGTGCCCGCCCGAGACTCGAACTCGGGACCTTTGCCTTTCGAGGGCAAGTGCTCTACCATCTGAGCTACCGAAGCACGACTCACGGCCGGACCTCACAGCTTTACTTCTGCCAGTATCTCGTCTCCTACCTTCCAAACTTTACAGAAGCTCTCCTGCGAATGTTGCAGAACTAGCACTCCTGAAATAAAGGATATTGCGGAGACATGGCTTAGCCACAGCCTGGGGGATGTTTCCAGAATGAGACTTTCACTCAGCAGCGGAGCGTGCGCTGATATGAAAGTTCCTGGCAGATTAAAACTGTGTGCCCGACCGAGACTCGAACTCGGGACCTTTGCCTTTCGCGGGCAAGTGCTCTACCATCTGAGCTACCGAAGCACGACTCACGGCCGGCCCTCACAGCTTTACTTCTGCCAGTATCTCGTCTCCTACCTTCCAAACTTTACAGAAGCTCTCCTGCGAATGTTGCAGAACTAGCACTCCTGAAAGAAAGGATATTGCGGAGACATGGCTTAGCCACAGCCTGGGGGATGTTTCCAGAATGAGACTTTCACTCTGCAGCGGAGTGTGCGCTGATATGAAACTTCCTCGCAGATTAAAACTGTGTGCCCGACCGAGGCTCGAACTCGGGACCTTTGCCTTTCGCGGGCAAGTGCTCTACCATCTGAGCTACCGAAGCACGACTCACGGCCGGCCCTCACAGCTTTACTTCTGCCAGTATCTCGTCTCCTACCTTCCAAACTGTACAGAAGCTCTCCTGCGAATGTTGCAGAACTAGCACTCCTGAAAGAAAGGATATTGCGGAGACGTGGCTTAGCCACAGCCTGGGGGATGTTTCCAGAATGAGACTTTCACTCTGCAGCGGAGTGTGCGCTGATATGAAACTTCCTGGCAGATTAAAACTGTGTGCCCGACCGAGACTCGAACTCTGGACCTTTGCCTTTCGCGAGCAAGTGCTCTACCAGCTGAGCTACCGAAGCACGACTCAAGGCCGACCCTCACAGCTCTACTTCTGCCAGTATCTCGTCTCCTACCTTCCAAACTTTACAGAAGCTCTCCTGCGAATGTTGCAGAACTAGCACTCCTGAAAGAAAGGATATTGCGGAGACATGGCTTAGCCACAGCCTGGGGGATGTTTCCAGAATGAGACTTTCACTCTGCAGCGGAGTGTGCGCTGATATGAAACTTCCTGGCAGATTAAAACTGTGTGCCCGACCGAGACTCGTACTCGGGACCTTTGCCTTTCGCGGGCAAGTGCTCTACCATCTGAGCTACCGAAGCACGACTCACGGCCGGACCTCACAGCTTTACTTCTGCCAGTATCTCGTCTCCTACCTTCCAAACTTTACAGAAGCTCTCCTGCGAATGTTGCAGAACTAGCACTCCTGAAAGAAAGGATATTGCGGAGACATGGCTTAGCCACAGCCTGGGGGATGTTTCCAGAATGAGACTTTCACTCTGCAGCGGAGTGTGCGCTGATATGAAACTTCCTGGCAGATTAAAACTGTGTGCCCGACCGAGACTCGTACTCGGGACCTTTGCCTTTCGCGGGCAAGTGCTCTACCATCTGAGCTACCGAAGCACGACTCACGGCCGGCCCTCACAGCTTTACTTCTGCCAGTATCTCGTCTCCTACCTTCCAAACTGTACAGAAGCTCTCCTGCGAATGTTGCAGAACTAGCACTCCTGAAAGAAAGGATATTGCGGAGACATGGCTTAGCCACAGCCTGGGAGATGTTTCCAGAATGAGACTTTCACTCTGCAGCGGAGTGTGCGCTGATATGAAACTTCCTGGCAGATTAAAACTGTGTGCCCGCCCGAGACTCGAACTCGGGACCTTTGCCTTTCGAGGGCAAGTGCTCTACCATCTGAGCTACCGAAGCACGACTCACGGCCGGCCCTCACAGCTTTACTTCTACCAGTATCTCGTCTCCTACCTTCCAAACTTTACAGAAGCTCTCCTGCGAATGTTGCAGAACTAGCACTCCTGAAAGAAAGGATATTGCGGAGACATGGCTTAGCCACAGCCTGGGGGATGTTTCCAGAATGAGACTTTCACTCTGCAGCGGAGCGTGCGCTGATATGAAACTTCCTGGCAGATTAAAACTGTGTGCCCGACCGAGACTCGAACTCGGGACCTTTGCCTTTCGCGGGCAAGTGCTCTACCATCTGAGCTACCGAAGCACGACTCACGGCCGGCCCTCACAGCTTTAATTCTGCCAGAATCTCGTCTCCTACCTTCCAAACTTTACAGAAGCTCTCCTGCGAATGTTGCAGAACTAGCACTCCTGAAAGAAAGGATATTGCGGAGACATGGCTTAGCCACAGCCTGGGGGATGTTTCCAGAATGAGACTTTCACTCTGCAGCGGAGTGTGCGCTGATATGAAACTTCCTCGCAGATTAAAACTGTGTGCCCGACCGAGACTCGAACTCGGGACCTTTGCCTTTCGCGGGCAAGTGCTCTACCATCTGAGCTACCGATGCACGACTCACGGCCGGCCCTCACAGCTTTACTTCTGCCAGTATCTCGTCTCCTACCTTCCAAACTGTACAGAACCTCTCCTGCGAGTGTTGCAGAACTAGCACTCCTGAAAGAAAGGATATTGCGGAGACATGGCTTAGCCACAGCCTGGGGGATGTTTCCAGAATGAGACTTTCACTCTGCAGCGGAGTGTGCGCTGATATGAAACATCCTGGCAGATTAAAACTGTGTGCCAGACCGAGACTCGAACTCGGGACCTTTGCCTTTCGCGGGCAAGTGCCCTACCATCTGAGCTACCGAAGCACGACTCACGGCCGGCCCTCACAGCTTTACTTCTGCCAGTATCTCGTCTCCTACCTTCCAAACTTTACAGAAGCTCTCCTGCGAATGTTGCAGAACTAGCACTCCTGAAAGAAAGGATATTGAGGAGACATAGCTTAGCCACAGCCTGGGGGATGTTTCCAGAATGAGACTTTCACTCTGCAGCGGAGTGTGCGCTGATATGAAACTTCCTCGCAGATTAAAACTGTGTGCCCGACCGAGACTCGTACTTGGGACCTTTGCCTTTCGCGGGCAAGTGCTCTACCATCTGAGCTACCGAAGCACGACTCACGGCCGGCCCTCACAGCTTTACTTCTTCCAGTATCTCGTCTCCTACCTTCCAAACTGTACAGATGCTCTCCTGCGAATGTTGCAGAACTAGCACTCCTGAAAGAAAGGATATTGCGGAAACATGGCTTAGCCACAGCCTGGGGGATGTTTCCAGAATGAGACTTTCACTCTGCAGCGGAGTGTGCGCTGATATGAAACTTCCTGGCAGATTAAAACTGTGTGCCCGACCGAGACTCGTACTCGGGACCTTTGCCTTCGCGGGCAAGTGCTCTACCATCTGAGCTACCGAAGCATGACTCACGGCCGGCCCTCACAGCTTTACTTCTGCCAGTATCTCGTCTCCTACCTTCCAAACTGTACAGAAGCTCTCCTGCGAATGTTGCAGAACTAGCACTCCTGAAAGAAAGGATATTGCGGAGACATGGCTTAGCCACAGCCTGGGGGATGTTTCCAGAATGAGACTTTCACTCTGCAGCGGAGTGTGCGCTGATATGAAACTTCCTGGCAGATTAAAACTGTGTGCCCGACCGAGACTCGAACTCGGGACCTTTGCCTTTCGCGGGCAAGTGCTCTACCATCTGAGCTACCGAAGCACGACTCACGGCCGGCCCTCACAGCTTTACTTCTGCCAGTATCTCGTCTCCTACCTTCCAAACTTTGCAGAAGCTCTCCTGCGAATGTTGCAGAACTAGCACTCCTGAAAGAAAGGATATTGCGGAGACGTGGCTTAGCCACAGCCTGGGGGATGTTTCCAGAATGAGACTTTCACTCTGCAGCGGAGTGTGCGCTGATATGAAACTTCCTGGCAGATTAAAACTGTGTGCCCGACCGAGACTCGAACACGGGACCTTTGCCTTTCGCGGACAAGTGCTCTACCAGCTGAGCTACCGAAGCACGACTCAAGGCCGGCCCTCACAGCTCTACTTCTGCCAGTATCTCGTCTCCTACCTTTTAAACTTTACAGAAGCTCTCCTGCGAATGTTGCAGAACTAGCACTCCTGAAAGAAAGGATATTGCGGAGACATGGCTTAGCCACAGCCTGGGGGATGTTTCCAGAATGAGCACTTGGCCGCGAAAGGCAAAGGTCCCGAGTTCGAGTCTCGGTCGGGCACACAGTTTTAATCTGCCAGGAAGTTTCATATCAGCGCACACTCCACTACAGAGTGAAAGTCTCATTCTGGAAACATCCCCCAGGCTGTGGCTAAGCCATGTCTCCGCAATATCCTTTCTTTCAGGAGTGCTAGTTCTGCAACATTCGCAGGAGAGCTTCTGTAAAGTTTGGAAGGTAGGAGACGAGATACTGGCAGAAGTAAAGCTGTGAGGGCCGGCCGTGAGTCGTGCTTCGGTAGCTCAGATGGTAGAGCACTTGCCCGCGAAAGGCAAAGGTCACGAGTTCGAGTCTCGGTCGGGCACACAGTTTTAATCTGCCAGGAAGTTTCAACGATCAAATTGTTCAATTATTGATGAAAGTATTTGCAAAGGGAATAATTAAGGAATCAAGGAACGATGCTACCTATTGCCATTACTGTGTTAGTACATTAAATAACACACAGCGAACTTCAAACAACTTGCGTTTCAGTCCGCAGGGTATCGATTTAATCGTAAAATTGTTCACTGCCGAATTCCGTCTGATCGTGGCGTTGGAAAGGGGCTCGGTAGCACATCGACGCATCCGGCGCTTGTTGACTGGGCCGCGCGCCACGTTTGTTACAGGGCAGTAACGCTGTGTGCCGCAGGAACAGCCGGTGTGCCCGCACCCTCGGCAACGAGTGAAAGCAATTGTGGCGGGCGCGATGGCAGGCGTTATCGCGGGGCACACGCAGTGACAGGGATGGGCGGCGCGCGCCACGCAGCGGCCGCTGCACGCTGTTGCAATCGCGAGGTCTGCTCTGTGTGTGCACAGCTACTGCGGGCGCTTTGTCGGAAAGACATCGAATGGAAAATTAATTTTGCGACAAGTCAAAAACTCGTTCCGTTTTGTCCACACGTTATGTAACTGTCGTTTTCCGATGTGAGTAAATTCTCGCTCAGCGATCAGAGCTTCATTTCCTTCAATCGTAGATGAAATATTACTAAAATAGAGCCCATAGTGTAACATAAATAATGACGAATTAAATAACAGACTGTTACCGCAACCACAGTGATAACAAACTTGCCATATATCATGGAAATTTCGCAAAATGACTGTAAGTTAAGGGATGCAAAGAAGGGTTACGAAAAAACTAGAACATATTTAGCATGATCGTGAACGATTTATTGATCTGTTAGAGTCCAAATACAGCGATAAGCACGAGTATCAAAATGGTTAAGACTTAAGATTTCCTTCCGATTTGGGTTATCTGTGGTATCTCTAAATGGATTAGACGTTTGCCTGGACGCTTTATTTAGAAAGAACACGGCTGAATTCATTTGCTTTCTTCTACCTGTGCTTGTGCTCTTTCTCTAGTTGTAACTGGAACAAATGCGCTCTTCCTCACCACCGTTCTTAGAACACTTTCAACGAAACGGTGCTACCTCTCTCTTCTTCGTAGCGTTTGTGCCGGCATACAGCGCCAACTGTTTCATAATTTGGCAAGTTTGTTTCATTTTAACTTAACATATTTTAAAATTCAGTAATCAGTTTACTACATTCAGACTAAACACCTGTCAGTCTTCTTCAGGTGAGCCATAGAATACCTTAGAATTTTTTAATTTTTTATTCGTATTTCAGTCCCCACGAAAGGGCGGGTTCACGGCGGATAAAAACGCTCTTCAGCCAATGGTTT
The DNA here is from genome assembly GCF_021461385.2 of Schistocerca piceifrons. Taxonomy (NCBI): domain Eukaryota; kingdom Metazoa; phylum Arthropoda; class Insecta; order Orthoptera; family Acrididae; genus Schistocerca; species Schistocerca piceifrons. The sequence continues at coordinate 807,910,815 of NC_060138.1, forward strand.
TACATGTTTAAAAGCAGTTTTAAAATATACAAAAAGAAGATGCATGTACACTGAGACAAGAAAATAAAAACAGAAGAACCATGCCGGAGGAATTATCATAATGACACGGGAATCAGCAGATATGATGTACATGCACAGACAGAGAGATGAGTATAATTTCAGAAAAATGGAATTGTTTATTCAACAGAAAGAGTTTCACAGATTGAGCAAGTAAGTAACACGTTATCCCACCTGTGGCCCTTAAAAAAATGGCTTTGAGCACTATGGGACTTAACTTCTTAGGTTATCAGTCCCCTAGAACTCAGAACTACTTAAACCTAACGCACCTAAGGTCATCACACACATCCATCCCCGAGGCAGGATTTGAACCTGCGAACGTAGCGATCACGCGGTTCCAGACTGTAGCGCCTAGAACCGCTCGACCACCCCGGCCGGCTGTGGCCCTTATGCAGGCTGTTATTATAAAGGAAAATTAAATTTTTGTGACTTTCGACTGTTAATAAGCATGCATTTATCAGCAGCTGAGTCCCGACGATGAACAAGTGGTGAACTCGCTCTCAATCTTAGAACAGAGTTCCATCTAACTGTTTGCTTTACAATCCCTTGATGCTTCACTGAAGCAGTCGATTTTGCGTCACTATTATTCTTTCTTCCAAACCGATATGTTTCCTCATCTCGATTTACAGGCTTTCTCATTTTTTATTTCACAGATAAGTAGAAAGTTTGATGACAGAATGTAGTAAAGTTTAAATACAAACCAAGTGCACTGTTTCTGGCAATTAAATCAAACGGGCGATCAAACATCATGCGTCGCATTCAGCTCAAATTACCTCGTGGCAGAGGACACCGACAGAGTTCACAAATGCAACAGATGAAAATATAGGGTATTTTCAACATTTCAGTTACATAAAGTGGCCGCCTGACTTATATACTGAAAAAGCTTATCACTTGTCGACCATTCGGTAACGTCACCGGCAAATAGAAGGGGAAATGAAAAACTTTCCGTTTGAGGACGTTGCTGCAGCGTATATGAAACGTAGCTCAACTCCAATGCGCGTATGTAAGCAGCGACATGTAGAGAAGAGGTTAGTGTGGCATATGTTTCTGTCCGACGTGTTCGCGGTACATGCGGAAACGTGAACTGTGGCGACGTTATTACGAAATTCGTTCAAACTGCATCAATATGGTGTTATTCTTTTACTGACTGGCGAAGGACAAACACTAGCAGACAGCCATTGGTGAATGAAGAATATATATGGCGCCGCACGTCAGTCGGAAACCTACGGTGTGGGATGGTGCACCAAGTTCCGCGCTGATCGCGATTCGACCCAAGAAACCGGTCGATCTGGGATTTACGCACAAGTTACGCCAACTCAGGTGGAGGGCACTCGAGACGCGCCATATAGCCCTCATATCTCGCCATGCGATTATCACGCCTTCGGTCCCTTAAAAAAGGCCTTGAGGGCTCGACAGTTCCAGTCGGACGAGCATGAGCACCTGTTGGTTACGCATTTCTACACGCAGTAGGACACAATGTTTTACCAAATGGGTATCTTCAATCTGGGACGAGAATAAAACAATAATGCATCTCTTTCAGAATACACTGTTACCAGTTCTCCATTTTTAAACGAATAGGTTATGAGTTTGAGCCAGATGAATGTAATGTATGAGGATATGCGTATCTGACCGGGACGTGGCAACACCGTTCCAGTATTCCATTTATTCCTCCCGAAGTGCGAAGACTAATGAAATTTTAAACGAAGTATAGTTCAAGTGCAGATTGATAGTGTTAATAGATTACCACTCACTAATGGATTGTTGTGGTTTCTCAACAATAAATCAAATGTTTTGGAAGCTTTTAGGTAGCATAATTAGCTAGGACGAGGGTAGCAATTGTTCTGTAAATTGAGAACACGCCATTTCAAAGCACGGGAAATTGGAAAAATAAGATAACTATTATTACTTTGTTTCGATGTACTGTTAGTACAAACAGTGCTGAGATTCTTGCTTTTGCCGTCGGATACTGGGTCTACCATAGTCGCCGGAGGTTACCAACATTTAGACGCAACAGCTGTCCGTCTGTCATCTTCTGGTGACGATGCTGCATCTAGCGGGGCATGTTTCTACACCTTTCTGGAACTATCCAAGCTGTTATCGCCTAGTCTTCAGATGACATTTAAGGCATTCGACCGTCTAAATCCGTCGCTTTTCGATTACCGTCGTTATCTAGATATTGACGCTAGATACGGTTGGATCGCTATTTCCGCAGCTTTCGTGTCCTTTTGTTTTTGACAGGAAACGCCGAAAGGAGTTTCATGGAAATATAATGGCGTCTCAGCGACCGTATTTCAGGAAGGAACGGGAGTTCTTTGGTGATGATGTAATCACTGGTAGTGATTCGCGGTCGCGGCATGAGTCCAGGCACTGCTGGCGATCAGCGGTGCGGCGCATACGTTACGCGAAGAACTGCTACGCGAACTTAATCGGAAACGTTTACTGGCAGACCCGAATTAATTCTCTGCGCTCCTAGACATGCAAAATTACTCCAACTAAGGGTCGCCAGCCTCATATCGACCTGCGTAAATGCTTTATACGAGAGTTGGAACTTTTAATAGTGGCAACAATTTCTTTACAGCTCGTACAAAATAGATACGTGTTTCAAAGGTTTACTGACGTTCTAAGTAATCACCAGCATTGTGTATAACCCGTTGCCAGCGATGTGGAAGTCATAGGATACTCTTAGCAGTGCCAGTTGAAAGTTCGAGTATCGCGGTGTATTGCCCGACGAATCTGTAGTAATTCTGAAGCGAATGTCTCTAAGCTAGTCGTATGTTGTGTTCCAAAACTGAGCAGGATAGAGACAGAAGTGATGACACTTTCTGCAGGACCTGACCATCATTTTACAGGACAATGCTCAAGCACGTACAGTGCAAGCTGTTACTGATTTATTTGACTGATGGGGCTGCTACGTGCTAGACCACCACCTACTCTATTCCCCTGACTTAAGCCCTCGTGAGTTCGACTCGAATTCTAAAGTGAAGGAAACACTTCACAGCATTCGCTTCAGAACTGCTACAAATTCCTCGAGCAATAGACCCCGCCGCTCGAACTGTCAACGCAACTGGCACTGCTAACAGTATCCTACGACTTTCACAATGCTGGTGACTACTCTGAAGGTCAGTAAAACTTTGAAACATGTATCTATTTTGTACAAGCTGTAAATAAATAGTTGCCACTATTGAAGTTCCAACTCTCGTATCTTTCATAACTTCGAACTTCAACCTTGAAAGTCCTCTAGCTATCTTGCAATTTTCAGAAATGGATCCAAGATCAGACCACTGGACTGGAATATTTTCGCCTCTAACGCTTCAGTACACCGACTTCAAATGGCTCCAAGTAAATGGCGCCAATAGTTGCAACAACAGCAAAACAGGACAACAGTTCCAAGACAAATCTGCAAGGAAGCTAACGGCATTTACTTGCTGCAGTTCACACAAGCCAAGTCCGTGTCTTTCACCCACCACCGCCTCCATCTAGCTAATGGGTCCGTGAGCTCTGAGGCCTCTTTCCCCAACAAGTTCGAGCTCACTAACCCACCACACTCGACGGCAAAAGCGGGAAAGTGCCAAACCAGAACTCTAGACCCGCTTTCTAGCCTCACCGTACAGGGGAAAGTAATTTCGTTGCTCACTGAGGATCACGAACTCCAGATATGCGAAACGGTAACCACTCTGAAGCTCAGACTCCGCCCCAGAGAACACACGACTTGCCACCATGACCCTCACAATCCCTGCAAGCTGACTCTTCGATTTCAACCAAGTCCAGAAAGCTCCACGAAATTATTTTACGTTTAGGCCCTCTAGCAAACACGATTAGGGAGGGCAGATTGTAGGCATTCTCATCGGCCGATTCTTGATCCTGGTGCCAGCTCTTCTGCAACGTGATGCTTTCTCGAAGGTCTTAAAATCTTTGTACGCAACGATTGTTGGAAGCACCGGCCATCAAAGGGAAAACTGCTCTTCCTGAAGAAAGTTAGTTAGTTATTTGTCCCATAGACCATTTGAACGAGTCTTTTATCGAAATAATGTGGAATGAGTCAATTTAAAGTGCATGTATGAATGCTTAGCGTTCACATTGGTGAACATAATATTGGTTTTAGTGGTCGCTGTATGGGTACACATCATTTTTTTCTGGCTACCAGTCATTAAGTAGAAATTCGTCTTTGGAACCCTCGATATGTTGGAAAACTGTACGTTTAAAGCCGGTGGCAGGCACGAAACGTCATCCGAAATTGTACTGAATGGTTCCTCAGAAAATGATTTTGAACAGTTAGATCATGAGCCCACTCGAAACGCAAATTGTTGTGAAAGCGTACTTCAACTCCTAGCAACAAATAATCCTGGACAAATACGGAGTATTGTGACGAATACAGGGATTAGCGACCACAAGGCAGTTGCTGTTTGGCTGAATACCGTAACACCTACAACCATCAAAGAGAAATGCAAAGTATATCTATTTGAACAGGCTGATAGAAAGGCTCTGAACGCCCTTTTAAGATACAGTCTTCACTCCTTTCGGTCTGATCATATAGGCGTAGAAAAGATGTGGAATGATTTCCGAGAGGGTATCGACGACAATTGAGAGATACACCATGTAAGTTAATCTGTGATGGTACTGATCCCCCATGGTACACAAAACGAGTCAGATCGTTGTTGGAGTAGCAACGAGAAAAGCATGCCAAATTTAAAAGAGCGCAAAGTCGCCAAGATTGGGAAAGGTTTTCAGAAGTTCGAAAGACAGCGGGTACTTCAATGCGAGAGGCTTTCAACAATTTCCACAACGAAACTCTGTCTCAGAATCTGGCAGAAAATCCCAAGAGATCCTGGTCATACATAAAGCACACCAGTCGGAAGACGCAATCAATACCTTCACTACGCGATAACAACGGGGGAGTTACTGATGACAGTGCCACTAAAGCAGAGTTATTAAACATGTTTTCTCGAATCTTCTTCACCAACGAAGACGAAGTAAATATTCCTGAATTCCAATCAATAACAACTGCCAAGATGAGAAATATAGAAGTAGATATCCTCGATGTAGCAAAGCAGCTTAAATCACTTAAAAAAGGCAAGGCCTCCTGTCCATATTGTATACCAGTCAGATTCCTTGGAGTATGCTGATACAATAGCTTCATATTTAGCAACTGTATACAACCGTTCGCTCACAGAAAGTTCCGCACCTAGAAAATTGCTCAAGTCACACCAATACCCAAAAAGGGAAATAGGAGTAATCCTCTGAATTACAGGCCCATATCACTAACGTCGATTTTCTGTGGGGGTTTTGGAACAATTACTGTGTTCAAACATCATGAATTACCTCGAAGAAAACGATTTATTGACACATAGTCAGCACGGATTCAGAAAATATCGTTCTTGTGAAACACAACTAGCTCATTATACTCACGAAATATTAAGTGATATCGACAGGGGACGTCAAATTGATTCCATATTTTTATATTTCATGAAGGTTTTCGAATCCGTTCCTCACAATCGTCTTCTAATAAAACTGCATGCCTATGGAGTACCGCCTCAATTGTGCGATTGGGTTCATGATTTCCTGTCAGAAAAGTCATAGTTCGTAGTAAGGGACGGAAAGTCATCGAGTAAAACAGAGGTAATAACCGGCGTTCCCCAAGGAAGTGTTTTAAAAAGATTAAATGTGTGGTAACTTCCTATGGGACCAAACTGCGAAGGTTATAGGTCCCTAGGCATACACATCACTCAATCTAAGTTAAACTAACTTACGCTAACAACAACACACACATCCATGCCCGAGGGAGGACTCGAGCCTCTGATGAGGGTAGCCGCTTGAACCGTGGCAAGGCGTCCAAGACCGCACGGCTATCCCGCGCGGCGAAGTGTTATAGGCCCTCTGTTATTCCTGATGTATATTAACGACGTAGGAGGCAATCTGAGTAGCCGTCTTAGATTTCTTGCAGACGATGCTGTCATTTACCGTCTTGTAAAGTCATCAGACGACCAAAACTAATTTTTACATGATTTAGATTAAATATCTGTGCTGTGCGAAAAGTGGCAATTGACTCTGAATAAAGAAAAGTGTGAAGTTATTCACATGAGTACTAAAAGAAATCCGCTAAATTTCGATTATGCGATAAGTCACACAAATGTTACGGCTGTAAATTCAACTAAATACTTAGGGATTACAATCACAAATAACCTAAACAGGAACAATCACATAGATAATGTTGTGGATAGAGCAAACCAAAGACTGCGATTCATTGGCAGAACACTTAGAACGTACAACAGGTCTACTAAAGAGACTGCTTACATCAAGCTTGTCTGCCCTATTCTGGAGTATTGCTGTGCAGTGTGGGATCCGCATCAGGAACAAAGAAAGGGAGCTCGTTTTCTGCTATCGCAAATTAGGGGAGATAGTGCAGAGACATGATAGATAAATTGGAGTGACAATCATTAAAACAAAGGCGCTTTTCGTAGCGATCGAATCTTCTCATTAAATATCAACCATCATTTTTCTATTCCGATTGCGAAAATATTCTGTTGACACCCACCTACATTGGGAGAAATGATCATCACGATAAAATAAGATAAATCAGGGCTCGGAGAGAAAAATTCAAGTGCTCGTTTTCCCACGCGCCTTTCGAGAGTGGAACGGTAGAGAGACAGCTTGAATGTGATTCATTGAACCCTCTGCGAGGCACTTTATTGTGAATAGCATAGTAATCATGTAGATGTAGATGCAGAAGTAGATGTAAATGAGTTAAAACTTAAAACAGAGAAAATGTGGTTCAAAGATTTTCTTCTCAAAGTTCTACATGTAATAAGCTTACATCGATTTTAAAATCCTCCAGATACTAATCATCCTGCAGGTTTCTCTTCTGTCCTCTTTGAATCTGCCTTGCCTGTATTTGCTGGTAAGACACTGATCTGTTAGCTTTCTTGACCCTGCTCTCGTAGATGGTGTAAAATGCTTTTCTTATAAACATTCCAGGATCCATACCAACCTTCTTCAGCACTTCAATTCTATCAGTATATGCATTATTGTAACATAAAACTGCATCAGAGACACCCTCTTTGAGTAACTCAAGTACACAGAATGTCCTTTTTCAGCATCTAATCCAAATTAAATTATTGAGGCCTTCATTTGCATTTTGTGCCTTTCCGTGAAGACACTTACTCAATAAAGAAACCTGAATGTTGGTTTAATTGCATTTATTACAGGTTCTGGTAACGAGTGTTTGTGTCAGTACGTCTCGTTTCTGTTGTTGAACTTACACCAATCGTCTTTTGGACACAGATCGTGGATTGATGTCTAGTCAGCGGTTAGTTTGTGGAAAAAAACTGCCCACACAGCACACCTCATTGCCTCAAAATTATTTGTGTTTTTCCTAATAGCTCTCCCATAAAATAACTGATGAGAATCAATTTCTTTCAGAGTAAGCCTGCCACTTCCTCATAGTGGTTTTCCATCCTCAAGTACTTCGCCTTCCTTCTCTTTCAGCAAGAGACGAAGCCTACTAACAAGCCTATCACCAGCCAGAGATATAGATGTCAGCCAAAGATATCGAAAGAAAATAGCTTTCACATTGACAAAAATCCCACTGAAGCAAGTTGTTCCCCAAATATCGGAAAAAGTGGGAGGGGCTGCCAGTCCAGAGTTAATCAGTTTATCAATTTGAAGGCATTTCTAAAGCTGTTATCACGATAAAATTCACACACAACTTACATTAAACGAAGTAGATCAAGAAAAATAATATTTTAGAAAAATGATTTTTCGGCCCAAGTGGTCATGTAACAGGCCTGCGAGAAGCTGGATGTTCCTTATATTGCAGAAAGACTTGGCAGGAATGTAGCCTCTGTACATTATTGCTGTCAGCGGTGGTGAGGAGAATGTGCGGTTGCAAGAAGACTAGACATCGTACAACAACGTGGCACTACGGAGAGGGAAGACCATCATGTTAGTCGTGTGGCTCTGGAGCATCGCATTGCATCTCCACCAGGAGTTTGAGCAGCAGTTGGCACCACAGTGACACAACGAAGTGCTACAAGTCGCTTACTACAAGGACAGCTCAGAGCCAGGCGCCCTGAAGCGTGCATTACACTGACGTCAAAGCACCACCATTTGCGATTTCAGTGAAGTCAAACGAGAGCTCATTGAAGGGCACGGTGGAGGTCTGTTGTGTTTCCTGATGAAATCTGTTACTGCCTTGGAATCAGTGAGTGCTATGTGTTGCTTAGGAGGAGGCCAGTTCAGGGCCTGCAACCAACTTGTCTCCTAGGACACATTGGACCTACTTCTGGAGTTACGTTCTGAGCAGCGAGTTTGTATGACAGCCTGAGCTCTGCCATGGTTATCCCAATAACCCTATTTACTAATTTATTCGTCATTCTAGTGAGTCGATATGTTGTGCTGCCATTCATGAAAAGCCTTGCAGGCGGTTTGTTCCATACCGCTGTTGTAGCCCAACATTCTCTACATAGTGTCGAGATGATGCCTTGCTTGCTCGACCACTATACCCGTCTCCAGTTGAACACATATGGGACATCATCACAAGAAAATTTCAGTGTCATTAACAGGTACCATTAACTGTCAGTGTATTGCTCGACTAACAAGGGGAGGCCGCCAATTGTGAAATTCGGACTCGATTCATACTGAGCATAATAAAAGCTCATGGCCAGAGGTGTACTGTGGCAAAACACCAAGATGCACTTCTCAGCCGTTGTCGAGAAAATCGACAGTTAAAAGAAACCGTTGCGGTGAAATACTCTCTACGATGAATAATTTTCTACAGCGTCGTGGTGCAGCGGTAAGCGCTCGGGTTGGTAATCCGAAGGTCGCCGGATCGAATATCGCGCCATTCAACCCTTTTCTTTTTTATTAGTATTTGTTTTTTATAATTCAAATATATATATATATATATATATATATATATATATATATATATATATATATATATATATGTGTGTGTGTGTGTGTGTGTAATTCCCGGCAATCAGTTGCAACAGTTATGCATATAATAAGTTGTTGAAAGTCGTTTGTCGTGGAAAAACTGGCGACTTTGAACATCATTATGTTTTCCGCAAAGAAAGTTGTATTTCACAAATGTTATTAATTGTCTTCATAAGGTTAACCACGTATAGTTAACGGAAGACGTAGAAACGATATTCCGAAACGAATACGTATAGCGCAAGTCAGGGGCGGGCAGGAATCCTGCACATGTGCGGCGCACTTGCACGCGTGCGGTTAACAGGTGTTCCGCGTGCACACAGGGGCAAGCTGGCCACCCGCTTATCTCCCATCCCCACCATACCTGCTGTCCGCTCCTTCCTCTGTAATGCGTTTTGTTTCCTAGCTTGCTTTATTGAGTGAATGAATAAGGTTAGTAGGAGTGCTTGAAGGAAATCGTGGTTTCAAAGAGTATCTATTACCTACGATACGTTTTATTTAATTATCACAGGTGTAGTTTACAATACGTTTAATATCTGGAACAAAATTTCTACATACAGACGAACACAAACAGTTACGTAAATTTTACTCACTGATGTTTGCTCTTGACCGAGACTTATTAATTCAGCAAATAGTTTTCCAGCTCTCGCTATATTAATTGCAGTCTTACAACTTGCACATACCGCTGGGCTATTATTGTTGTCGTCCTGAAAACTTGAAAACAGTGCTCCATAAAATTTTAAATCAGTTTGATGAGAGACATGATGAGAGAAAGTCGCAGATCTCTCGTGACAACAGCAACGACGACAAATTCAAATGGCTCTGAGCACTATGGGACTTAACTGCTGTGGTCATCAGTCCCCTAGAACTTAGAACTACTTAAACCTAACCAACCTAATGACATCACACACATACATGCCCGAGGCAGGATTCGAACCTGCGACCATAGCGGTCACGCGGTTCCAGACTGTAGTGCCTAGAACTGCTCGGCCACTCCGGCCGGCCAACTACGACAGAATCGTCTGGTATAGTCCGATCGCTCTTCTTAAGCTCAGTCAATTCCCCATCCGCTCAGAATCCGACAATAAATTGTACTCGTCCTTGTGAAATTTATTATAATGGCCTTCAATACTAAACTTGCGTTGTCCAGCGAGAATGCTGCCACATATTAAACATTTCGAATTTTCACGTTTTTGCACAAAGAAAAAATGATTCTCCCATTACTTTTTAAAAGATAGCAAATCTCCACTTCTCCGTTTCTTGAAATACAACGTTCACTACATAATGGTCGCTTCGTATCAACGTCCGCAGCTTAGCCTGGCACTACACTGCCGCAACCTGCCGGCTGTCGCCACAGCCCCGGTCGACACCTGCACGCGAGCAGCACACGTGCAGCGCTGTGCGCTCATGAGCCGCGTGCAACGTTTGCCCGCCCCTGGCGTAAGTCAAATTAGAATAGAGACCCCATGAACACAAACTTGCTGTGGCAGGTATGAAATATAAACTCCGTTACTCGCTCGTTACACTTGAAGGACAGATGTTGAATGGGCCGAAACGAGCCGCCGCATAACAGCGTAGTTGCCTGCTAACTTCGAAATAATGTAGATGCGGTCCCTAGCGCAACTTATAACATCGTCGAAAATGAGTGCGGACGCGAGAGCTTTGGTACACCCTGTTAAACAAACTGAAAAATGGAGGCGGTACAATTGGAGAGCGATCCGCTTTCACCAACATGCATAAGCAATTCATTAATAGTTTTTATATGTATATATATAATAAAAAAATTTGCATGGTGCGAGATTCGATCCGGCGACCTTCGGATTACGAACTCCAGGACATACCGCTGCGCCACGACCCTGTAGAAGATCATTAATCGTAGAGCGTATTTCACCTCAACGGTTTCTTTTAACTGTCGATTTTCTCGACAACGGCTGAGAAGTGCATCTTGGTGCTTTGCCACAGTACACCTCTGGCCATGAGCTTTTATTATGCTCAGTATTAATCGAATCTGAATTTCACAATTGGCGGCCTCCCCTTGTAAGTGCAACAGGCATTCCACGAACTAACATCAGCCACCTGTACAATACATTTCATGCACGTTTGCATGCTTCCATTTAACATTCTGGCGGTTTCACCAATTGTTAATGTACCAGCAATTCACATTTACAATGGCTTTCTTCGCGCTTGGATTAACCTCTGATCTTGTAACGTTAATAACTTACCTAAATTACCCATACAAATCTATTCACGAAAATTCATTACTCTGCATTAACTATATTTTTGGTTTCGCGATTTTTTTTCCCTCAGTGTATTTTCACAAGGAATAGAAAGTGGAATAAATGCCTAATGCTATTCGTAATCACGGCGACATGACGTCTTGAAGCGCCAACAGCAGTCGGTTATAAAATTTACAGCTATTAAATTATTATCGTTAAAATGACAAAAAAAACCGCCACGTTATTAATGGCTCCTCGCAGAGCGCTATTTCACTTTTCGCCAAACACTTCTGGAATCCCGGACCTAAAAAATGCTATTTCGGTCCTGCGAATAGGTTCAGAATTTCACAAGTCGTTAAAATTAATCTGTACTCGTTAATAACCAATCCAATACGTTCAACTGATACCTGGTAAAATGTAGTAACCAAGAATTTGTTGCCATTAACTTCCCCTTGTTCTTCTTTTTCTTCTTCATCTTCTTCTCTATATTATGCCTTGTTTCGTTTCTACTGCAGTGTCGGTACAGATTTCTGGGTTTTGACAATTTTGGTGACATATGAGGGCTGGATGCACTTCCTCACTCCACCACTCACTCCTGAAGGGAATCCATGTACCCCACCCGTTTGCGTCTAATGTAAATCTCATGTTCAAGTATGAGAACGTTTTCTAAGTGTTAACTTAGCGTTTATCTGAGGCTAGACGTGGGTACCAGTCCGGTATTTACGCAGTTGGATGTGGGGCACTGTTTCAGGACCACATACGGACGTACCGGGTCACCATCCCTCGCCGTTAATCAGCAAGATGGATTCGACCCTGCGCAGGATCCCTTTAATGCACTTAACTCAACAGGCAGTTTAATTTTTTGACATGAAATGTTGTTGTTGTTTGTTGTTGTGGTCTTCAGTCCTGAGACTGGTTTGATGCAGCTCTCCATGCTACTCTATCCTGTGCAAGCTTTTTCATCTCCCAGTACCTACTGCAACCTACATCCTTCTGAATCTGCTTAGTGTATTCATCTCTTGGTCTCCCTCTACGATTTTTACCCTCCACGCTGCCCTCCAATACTAAATTGGTGATCCCTTGATGCCTCAGAACATGTCCTACCAACCGATCCCTTCTTCTGGTCAAGTTGTGCCACAAACTTCTCTTCTCCCCAATCCTATTCAATATGAAATAACAAAGTAAAAATACTGTATACTCGTACCATGACAAATGGTGTGGTGAAAAATAGGCTATAGTATGATTCATTCTACCAGGAGACCGAGAAGAAATTCATTGCAACTAAATTAAATCTGACAGATAAGCTATGCATAAAGGTTCAATGAAGACGTTATTAGAGAAATATTGTATTGAATTGTTGCAAACGCAGAAGTGGCGGATGCTCATTTATTACGCATCAGAAACGAACTGTGCCCAGTAAATTACACGCAAATGAATTCGTAGCTAACCTGCAATGTTTACATGTTAAAAACAGCTCATTAATCATCAGGAATTTATTCCATAGCTGTGCCAATGTGCGATGTATCTGCAGGTATCAGCAAATATCTGACAGCCGTTTCAGTCCATAAATTGGTGCTCCACTTTTTTTCACGGACGGCTGGTGGACGGACCGTTTGTTATAGTTTTTTAGCGCAGGCTTCCCTTTTTTAATAACTGCGAAATACAAAAAACTGCCCGGCCGCGGTGGTCTAGCGGTTCTAGGCGCTCAGTACGGAGCCGCGCGAATGCTACGGTCGCAGGTTCGAATCCTGGCATGGATGTGTGTGTTGTCCTTAGGTTAGTTAGGTTTAAGTAGTTCCAAGCTCTAGGGGACTGATGACCATAGATGTTAAGTCCCATAGTGCTCAGAGCCATTTTTTGAACAAAAAACTGCAAAACGATTAGCTAACGTAACGATACCTAGACTGTTACTCTGGTATATACGATGGTATATTTTACACTTCATTATAATGTGTTTCTTGTATGGTGATAGTCATGTAGTGAATTAGAGCAGCGCCACATCAAGGGATCACCAATTTAGCACTGGAGGGCAGCGTGGAGGGTAGAAATCGTAGAGGGAGACCAAGAGATGAATACACTAAGCAGATTCAGAAGGATGTTGGTTGCAGTAGGTACTGGGAAATGAAGCTAGCACAGGATAGAGTAGCATGGAGAGCTGCATCAAACCAGTCTCTGGACTGAAGACCACAACAACAAACAACATCTTGCTAATTTCATGCTACGCAGTACATAAAATGTGTCCCTGAGCGTAAAAATAATGATGGAATGCAATTTACGATTTACTCTTTCTTGCAGTGGTGGAACAAGGGAAGCTTCAAATGTGATGTTGAACCAAAGAACAATTTGTGTGAGGTTATAGCAACCAACCAAACAAGTCTTAGAAATTTACAAATATGTATAAAGTGTGTAGCAAAATCATAGAATTACTGATACATCGAAACCACGCTCATTTGACAATAACGTATTAAATGAAATGTTATGTAATTCAAATGTTATTAGGAACTGTGTAACTTGTTTTGTAATAATACGGTCATTTGTACCATTTCACGTCAACATACATTAATGAAACTGAACTTGTTTGACCGGATTCCAGTTAATAATTTCATAACAGATCTCATATATTGCCGTTTTCTTCACATCTACACTTTAGCATACTGATTGTTCAACCGATTCAATAATTGGTAATAGTTTGTACGCCTGTAATTTTACGCAAGAAATTCCTTGCTAGTTACTTGAACGCACAACCACCCTTTTAAAAGTAAGAAGCAACTTATCTGTCGAATGAATTGTAGAAATTCTATTGGCATTTTATATTTGTACAGTATTCTCGAAATTTCGACTCTCTGAAATTTGAGTTGCCCATAAAGAAGGTAAACTTAAAAAAATAACAATAATGAAGTAACAGTACAGTCTATCGGCCCTAGATCTGTGTCACCCATCCACTCACAGCACACCACCTGTTGAGCCATTCACGCCCCCTTAGTTTGTCTGTGTCCGTGAGTCTAATTATACGCTTATCCTGGTTTTTTATTGTTTCATAAGCAAAACTTTTATTGAAGGTTGAGTTTTAGGTTTGTCGTTGTCGGAACAGTACAATGTTTAGTTTCGCTTTTTTTACTATTTTTGATTGTACACTTTCTAGAAACGAATGCAGCAACATGAAAAAGGAAATTACGCTCTTAATTGTTAAGTTGGAACCTCCGAAACGAATTGACAGAGGAGAAGCAACAGAATAAACTTGCTCTCGAAGAAGATGTCGGCGATGTTACTGTCGGTGACTGGCGAAGAAACCGTCTTAAACTGGGGCAGCTATTTTCAAATAAATGCTATGAAAAATCTCTAAACGATAAAGAAGTCGTAATTAGAAAAAATAATTACGGAAAAAAGCCAGAAGGAGTCTTCAATTCCTGACCCAATGTTGCAGGAGATAGCCATGCTTTTTACAAACCAGCTAACGAAGGGAGATGACAGTTTGCTGCTAGTGTGGGATGGGTCTGCAAGTGAAAGAAGAGATACAGAGTACGTCAACTAGATGAATGGGTGGAGGGGGGCGGACTTTCTGGTGACTCTGAGGAATTTATTGTAAAGTTTAAGGAAATCTTAACTGAAGAAAACGTATCTAATGAACAGGATTACAACTGCGACGAAACTGCTTTAAATTTCAAATTGTTGGCGGGAAAAACACTTGTTTTATGTGAAAAAAGGTGCTGCTGCGAGCAAAATAGTGTAGAGCGGCTCACTGTTATGGCAGTTGCAAATCCTATTGGGTCTAAACTGAAACTGGTCGTGAATGCGAAGTCAGCTGAAGAAATTAATCATGTAAATAAGGTCTTCCAAGTTATTTACATGCGTCAGAATAATGCTTGGATGAATCAAGAAATCTTCAAAAGTTGATTTTTGAACTCGTTTGTAACGGAGTGCATAAAGTTTTTAAAAGAAAAGCTACTGCCTTGCAAAGCTATTTTGACAATGGGTAATCTTTTCTCACACCCAAGTACGGAAGAACTGCAGTGTGGCGGGATGTGCACCTTGTTTTCCCACAAAACGTTACCGGTTTGATTAAGCCAGTGGATCAGGACGTTGCGAAACGCTTGTGGAAATGCGAGTATTGCAGTCAGTCTTGGATTCGGAAGACTATAAAAGCATTGTAGGAGCTTTAGAGAAGCTGACTGTGAAGAATGTTGTATACTGAATCTTTGAGTCTTGGATCCAGATAATGTGAGATACAATTTCTAGATATGGAGAAAAATTCTACGGGAAAATATGTCTAACACAGAAACTGAAGATTTTGACAATGAGGACGACCACTCGTTGTGTAATTTAATAAAAAGGTTGCCGGGCTGTGAAGCGGCAGAAAATGTGGATTCAGACTAACAGTTGGAAATTACATATTCTTGTGTAATTGCCATGGGGAACAACCCAACGCGGTGTGGGAGTGATTAGGATGATGAAGCCGAGACTGCGGCGATGATGAGGCACCGCCGGCTACGCTGGACTTGAAAAACTTTATTGTGCCAATTTATATGCCTGCATTCTCTTCAGCATCCTTTTATTTCTTTTTCCCACGTAAACATGGGCAGTCCGAGGTTTCAATAGTGCGAGGTGGCTCTGGTCCCGCTCATCGCGAGCTAACTAGACGTCACAGATACCTGTTTTACGTAAGTGCGAATGTCCTTATGTGTGGTGGAACTTCGTTACCAGTCATAATTATGCAAGATAAGATGTAGACTAGCCACGTGCGGGTTTTGACGAAAGCGTTTGGTTAGCAGTGGATTACTTTGGCGAAACAGTAACAGGTTAGATGTGGTATCCCAAGTGGTTGTTATTGATAGTGACAGCAAGTAGTCATTCAAGCATACTTCAGTGGTATTTAGGCGTACTAAAGCAGTACTCCTGGGTTATATAGGCATCAGATAACTAATCAGTCCACATATTAATTTATTAACAGTTTTAAGTTTCACTGGGAGGATTGTGGAAGAATGGCTACCATCTATCGTTCGTAGTCACCATGTTATTGGAAGGCTACATCAGTGAGCACATTACTTTTATTGTAAGGATATTAAACAATCATTATCGGAAACGAATGAAATAAACTTAATAGTTGTTACCCGGAGAGGAAGTAGATTTCCGTGTCGTCCTTTATTCGCAACGAATAGCCAGCTACATGAAGCTGATTTATCGTTTTGTCAATAAAACGTAAATGTAGTATGGTATTCTTGACTAGAATACCCCAGAGGATGGGTTCAGTCGCCTGTAGGGAGGGTTATTCTTTCCCTCGCGTACACTGGCTCCTTTCCTTGCGTATATTTCTCTACTAGTTTATTTCTTTCAGTATAGGCCCAGATGTTACATGAAGATGAAGTATTTTAAATATTAGAGGCTCTTAATGGTTTGTGTGTGTGTGTGTGAGAGTGTGTGTGTGTGTGTGTGTGTGTGTGTGAGAGAGAGAGAGAGAGAGAGAGAGAGAGAGAGATTATGTTGTATGTGCTTTCGCACCGGACCTTACACTGCTGGCATTATGGGATTTCACCTTTCTAACTCATTCCTCTTCACACATTTTCGATAACATCATTTGTACACACTTTAAGGGTACTAGTTGCTGGGGGCACAAAATAAATATTATCTTTATTATGGAAGTGAGCCAAAGTGAAATCACGACAATATACTTTATTGCTCGTGCTATTTCTCTTTCAACAACTATCTTTGTTCATTCTTCATCCCACCCTGTAGGATTGTTTGTTGGATTATGCAGTCCGTCTCATCGTTTCTAGCTATAGAATGTATCGCATAGGTACCTCCCATATCTTCGCAGCAATGTATTCACTGCAGTGTGAATGAAGTCGAATGGTACTGTTACGTTCCTCGTCCTGAAGCCGTAGACCGTTCTCAGTATACCGGCATCCTACGGTGGGGCGCCTTGCAGTCCACGCTGCAGCACTTAATAACGGGGCAGAGGCGACCACAAAGCCGCTGCACTGTCGTCGCTTATGTACCTCGGTCGTGCAATTTGCATTTGCCCTTGGCTCCAACACCTGTTACTTGGTTGACTCCAGCAAGAACTTTGCGGCTAGCGAGCTTGTGGCCAGCCTCTCTCCCACAAACAGGAACACAGCCCTGCTGTTAAGGCAGCACTGCTTAACGGGTAGAATAGCGGCGTTTCCAGCAGTTTGAAGAATAGAGGACATATCCAGAATGACGAAATGACCAACTGGAGAGATACTTCCACCCATCTCATTGTAGCAGTTACTGTAAATTTTTCATTCATTTATATGATTCCGTTAGACCATGTGCACCAAAGATACTTAGTCAACGAACGAATTTGTACATTGTTTACAGGATGCTCTCAAGAAAATTTATAAACGAAATAAATAAAGAATTAATAAAACATAAAAGAAAGGGAGAATGTGCGAATAAATAACACAATACAGAGAAGTGTCAGAACTTTTTCCAGGAACTCCCACACAGAACAGGAAGAGTGCGTCACAGGAAAATTTTTCATATAACATGTGAATATTTAATTGTTTTTCAATTGTGCTGAACGCCCGCTGAAATTAAAAGTGGCTACCTGACATGATAATTCAGTGCAGGAGGCGATCTATAAATGTATCCTAAAATCTTCTTTCGGAAACCAATTTATATGCCAAGATCGCTATGGTAACACAATTTCTGGATTGTGTTAACGTAGCGCTCTTCGCAAGTGAATTAGTTTTCACAAGAAAACTACAACACGAAAATAATCTTTTTTAGTTGTGCACACATTTCTGTACAAAGCTAAGTGATTGTTATCCGATGATTGCTTTGCTCATACTTCACCTTTTGATCTACCGTTCGTTCTCAACTGGAAACTGTGTTTTCGTGGCATGATAGGTATTGGAGGACCTCTGAAATTAACAGCATAACGTTCTCCAGCAACAGCATTCGCCCATCTGATGATAAAAAGGGAGACACGAAACATCCTCAGTGACTAATGTCCTGCTGCCAGCTTGCCTCAACACATATCCCCACTTACGTTCCATGTACCCTACAATAGAAATGTGTTTTACCGTGCTTTACCGTGCGTCTACTTGTTTATATTTCATTTGCAGCCATGTACACAATCGTTTCTTTATGTCGTAAGTGCACTTTAGCTATCTGATAACAAGGTATCCTGTCTGCATTCCAGTTCTTTTTCAAGAATTTTCTAACTAGAAATTGCTGTGCGTTTTATTTTAAGCAGTTGCACCCGTATTTATCGATTGAACCTATGCATTGACTATACAGCATACCGGTTGATTCTGGTGCCCCTGCTGGTGTCGTTTCATGCAACCCGCACTTCTACATCTGGCTTGCAAAAACCTCGCACTAAATTTTCATATTCTGTTGCTCGCTAAGCGGAAACTATTTGTCCTGCAGAAAAAATAAAAAGAAATTTTTTGCAGGAAATTTAATACAGTTAAATTTCGTTCCAGGATACGTTTTCGGTGGAAGCCACGCTTTTCAAGTTATTCAGGGAATAGGTACAAAACTAACCTTCAAACGCATGTCCATCCCTCACCAGTGAGGAATTCCAGTAAGTTGTTAATGGCACTCCTTCCTAGAACTGAACAATAATTTCCGACAGCACGAACTATTTCCGATATTCTATCTTTTTTGGTCTCTATTGTCTGCGCTGTAGGCCACCAGCATTGTCGACTATTTCTTTAACATCATTAATATGCAGGTGCCCGTGGACGATGAAAGAAAAGCGACTTCGTTAAATCTTACGCTGAAACTAATTACGTTGACAATATACGATTCAAACTAAACCCTTACAAGCACAGCAGTTTCTTAGTCAGAAGGTCTGACGAATGCGTCGATGTAATTGTTTATTTTATGCTGTTAAAACTCGCAAGATTGTTTGGTAAAGCTTACACAAAGGTCAGTTTTACAATTTGTAAGTGTTCGACTAAGCCGGTGGCGTAATAAGGCCAGTCAACGAAGACCAAAAACGGTCCAATGTGGGAAGTAATTCGTGCAGGTCCTAATTTTTGTAGGTAGTTGGGAGTGCCATGAACAACACACTAGAAACCCTGACCGGCAGGGGCTGAGTGTGGAAGTGTGGGTGCGTCTGAAAGTAACTTTTGTACGTTTTACATGAATAACACGAAAACTATGACCTTTAGCAAAAACGTATCCCGATACAAATTTTAACTGCATAAAATTTTCCGCAAAATGGTCCTCATGATTTTTTTCTGTAGGACTAATGGTTTGCGGATAGCGAACGAGAGAATATGAAAATCTCGCACTTCATTTTTTAAGGCAAAATATAACGTCGTAGGTTGCAAAACGTCGTCGGTAGAACGTGGGGGCACCGAGTATGCTGGTATGCTGATGATCCAACAAGTTACACTATTGCTAATAAGTTTTCAAATGCTCTGAAAGTAAAATAAAAATGCTAGTTATCAGATTAAAATACGAGTTAACTATATTGTTTCCTCAGTGTCATGCACAATATAACGTGTAAGAGCAGTGTGCCACGTTTTAAAAATTGAAATCGTTCAAAACATGACTTTTCGTTGTTATGCTGTACAGGTTCCAAGCATTGCAATTCGCTAATTTTACATTGAGGTGGCACAACATAACCTTTCCTCACTAGATGGAGTTCATAGGAAGTCATCTAATATGCAAACACGGTTACAGGTAAGAATGTGGCATGTAGTTATGCACGAGATATCAAAGAATGAACTTCAGTGAATGCTCAGTGTAAACATCGATAATTGGACGAAGAAAGGGGCTTTCAATAGAGAAGCGTTCTGCAATTGTGTCTTTACTTGCAGCCAGTCTTATTATGCGACAAATAGCACGTCAAAAACGAATTTCCGTGGGATGTGTCTATTATATCTTGCAGAGGCATGCGAATACGGGCGATAATATGGACAGACCTCGAAAGGGTAGGCCAAAAGTCACATCAAAAAGTTATGACAAATACATAGTAGTCACAAGTAAACGTAATAGGTTAAAAACAGAGCCATTTTAGGCATCAGAGCTCAACCATTACAGGGAAAAACGGTGAATGTGGCTACTGTGAAAAGAGATTTCAGGCGGTGAAACTTAACGGGCCTGTGACTGCTAAAGAACCATTACCGAAGGCTGTTAATAGGCATAAGTGTCTACAATGGGCAACACAACATGAAAAATTGAAAGTAAATCAGAGGAAAAAGTACTTTTCACTGACGGATTCAAATTTGACGTCTTTGACACAAAGCGACGCAAGTTTGTTCGCCGGTGACCAGGTGAATGGCCGGCCGCGGTGGCCGTGCGGTTCTGGCGCTGCAGTCCGGAACCGCGGGACTGCTACGGTCGCAGGTTCGAATCCTGCTTCGGGCATGGGTGTGTGTGATGTCGTTAGGTTAGGTTTAAGTAGTTCTAAGTTCTAGGGGACTTATGACCTAAGATGTTGAGTCCCATAGTGCTCAGAGCCATTTTGACCAGGTGAATGAATGTTACACCAATGTGTATCTCCACCATTAAAGCAAAGAGGTTGTTCCCTTATGGTCTGGGGATGATTTGGAGGCGGTAAAACTGCTGATCTCGTACAAGTAAACGAAACACTGAAGAAAGACGATTACCATCGCATTCTACAGTATCATGCAAAGCCATGCGGAAGACGTTCGATTGGCAAGGGATTCGTCGCACAGCAAGATGCGGACCCTAAACACACTTCAAAACTGTGTAAAGCGTACTTGGCACATTTAGAAAAAAAGAAAGGAACTGAAAAATATTATCTGGCATCCGCAATCCCCCATCTGTAATCCTATTGAGCTGCTTTGAGATCACTTGGATAGAGCAGTTAAATCAAATGCTGTTGCCAACGTTCATAACTTGTGGACCAGACTACAAGAGGAATGGCGGCATGTCACCAAGGAAACCGTGATGAAGCTGATACCCAGAATGCTTCGCGTGTGCAAAGTAGTGATTAAAGCCAAAAGTGGTTATTATGAGGAGTGTAAAACTTGACTGCATGCATTTAGTTTCCATTAAATATTATTCTGAAACTGACGTGAGTATTTCTAACATTTCCGGTTCCAGTCTGCATTTTTTGCTCAAAATCAGTGATGTTCAAAAACCTTTGAGCGACAATGTTTAACCACGTACTTAATACCGTGTTGTTCTCCCTTTGGAACTCATTACAGCAGCCATTCTGCGTGGGATAGCGTCGACAGTGGTTGATAGGTTTCGGAAGGTGGCCAGATTGCGACGCATAGATGAGGCTATTCCCATTAACCACGAGCCGGTGATTTATGGACGCTTTTCTGGTGCCCGATGGCATCCACGATGTGTTCACATCAGGCGAAGCCGGTCTGCAAAACATCAGCGTAAGTTCATTTTTGTGATCCTTCAGTTCCTATCAAAACTAATACGAAAGCCTACATGAATGCGCACATAGCATAGCCTAATACTGCATTTGTGATGAGGTGCATGTTTCGAGAAGCTCTTCTCCTGAGAACAGGTGTATCTGCTTACGACCATCGACCTGGTCATCCGACGAGGTAACATTTTCATTGGTACAAGATCTAATTCGATCCCATGCCCACTGTGATCACAATTTTAAACTTGCTACTTCTACGGATGATTCATTGGGTCTAAATGGGAACAAGTTTGGGATCCTCACTGCTGAGCCCCACGTAAATCGATGTAACCTGAACGGCGTGCTCCAAATACTTGCGTCTACACAGATTGCCGCCTATCTTGCTTTACAGAGCGGGCGAGGACCCGACCTCCACTTTCTGAAGTCCAGCACCTTGATGCATACTTGTAGTTTCATTGTCCTTCAACCACAACGCGAACAGCCAAAGAGCTTCACTCTTCCGAGGTACTCGTTCACAGGCGATGGTCTACAAAAATCTACTCCTCGTCAGAATCACTTATATCAAACGATATTCCCACTTGTGGCCCGCGTTGTCATTAGAATGATTCCCTATTCGTCTCTGCTTCGCCCCCGTACTTTTCACGGCCCACAAAAAACTCAGGCCCTGCAATGAACTAGTGACATCAGACTAATCGCCTTGTCTGCAATACATAGAGAATGTTCGGCTCCGAGCAGGACCCACAGGAAATCAATACGTCAGTGTAAAGGAACCCACTAAAAGTCTTAACCTTTTCGTGTATTATCGAGAATTATTAAACCCGTCTGAAATAGTAACTCGCTCGCTGCCGAAGGTGGCATTTGGCGCTCCTGAGACCTGCAGTATCACGTGCTGTGACGCACGCCTCGGGGCCCGATACTTTCCTCACCACGTCACGTGTCCACGACCTCACCAGGCGGCAATCAATAACGTCGCGGGCGCTGGTCGTAACTTTTTGGTTTATTAGTGTGTACGGTATAATATCGCTCTCTGGCAAGAACAGTACTTGAGAGAAATCGACTAAAGAATCCTATAAAACTAGTAGTACTTTAAATTTGAGAAATCGACTAAAGAATCCTATGAAACTAGTAGTACTTTAAATTTCAAGTACGTAATTTTGGCAGCAAATTCTATTATAGTCGCAACGTTTCAATGGATTGCGTATCCATCATCTTCAGGCGAAGATGATGGATACGCAATCCATTGAAACGTTGCGACTAGAAGACGACGCCACTCGGCGTGAAGATTTCACAGCTGAAATGCGCCGAGAAAGCCTGCAATCGCATATAAATTCCATTACACTAATGTGTATAAAACATTGTAGTCCTGCTCTTTTCTAATATGAGGTATTATCAAGTACTTATTAATTATTTCTGCGAACTGTGTCACTTTTCTTTTCTAAAGACATTTTTGTTTTTCTTATGATCCTTCACTAATGCTTTTTCCACTTTTACACCCAAAATGATATTTTTTTCACTTATTTTAATATAAGATGATATTCGAATGTTAATCAGGCTACACTAGTACTTAAGTTAAGACAAAATAACAAAAACATGTAGAAATTGTTATGCCAAAAAAATACAAAATGGAAACTCATACAGTTTAATATGGAACATCAATTAGGTACAATTTGAGGAACACAATTTGCGAACAAACAGAATGGTATATGCTTATGTAACGTAGGAACACTTTTCACCGAGAAAAGGAATTCAATATGAACTTCCTTTATAGCAGAATTTTCTATATTCTTCGTGTACGCTGCAAAGCACGAAATTTCGTAATGTTTACTGCTGTAATCGTGAAAACAGTGAGATTGTAATTTAAGATACAGGCACTGTATAAACACAGACATTGTAATAATCAATTATGATAAAAAATTACATTCAGTTACATGAAAGATGAAAAGTTTCACATCTTAGAACGTGCAGCACTTCTTCAATGATCCATGCACATCTGCCAATAGCAAAGCTGAAGTGTCACTCTTCTTGCTGTGGCGAATCAAAAATGATCCAATTGCCCTGAAGTGGACAAATTGTGAGACAGAGGTGTGACATTTTTCACGGACGTTAGGGCACTTCATATGCATTTTTCACTGATAAAAACCAATAAGTGACCTTTTTTTATTCACTTATGGCACTTTTCTTTCTGGGATGCGATAAAGCAGTGTATTACAGATCTTGATTCTGGTGAGAAATATTGAAAATATTGTGATAATTCTAAGGATGATTCAGCTAAGTAATGAATTTAGTTTTCTGTTCAATAATCAGCAGACACAATTCACGTATTATAAATTACAGCAGTGTTCATACATGGAAACAACTATTTTGCGCAGTAAACAAAGACGTCTTTGCCGAACTGAGAATCATGCTAAGAAGTTTGATATTGACATCAATAACAAGAATTTATTCCTGGTTGCACTACATTTTGTTCCCTTCTTAACGACTAGCTTTCGCAGACATAACAAATGCCGGTATAGTAAGTGCGGCTGGAAGACTGTTTACACCGTTTTACGGTGTTATCTGCATATTTACAAATGTGCTTTTAAGAGAGGGGATAAACACTACAAACGATTCATAATTATTTGTGAATGCTACTTGTGTTAACACGACATCGTCTATCCATACGAGAGAATTAAAGCGTTAGCTGTAGGCTACGGTTGTGAAGCTATGGAGCAGCCTGCTGCTGCCACCTGTTGGCGGACAAGCGAAATCCAAGTAGGCGGCAACTGTAATCTGTGGACTCATTTACGAGTTCGGCCGCTCGATGACAGCTCTTCCTTCTCGGCCAGAATGCTGGAAGATCCAGGTTGACAGAGTTCGTAAATCGTATACCTTCATATGAACAGCACATTCTTTTCTTTGGAGTTATCGTAACTCGAATAACATCTTACGAAAAAGTTCATCTACACAAGACAACCGTATTTGTAACTTTCGCGACATATTTCAGATTAGTCCTTGCACAGCTGCACCACCTCCAACAGTGCTTCGTGACCCACTGAAGCCATTGTTAACAGTCAGCCGCAAATTTTAGCCAAGCTTTATAACAGAAGAAAATTATTACGTATCTGCTATCCGCTAAGTCCAACCACTCCCAGTTCAGCAAAACGCGAAATCTCCAAGTATTCTACACGTCCCTGCAATAGTAGTAATTCTGTGCAGTCTTTTTAAGGTGTATTCAGCCAACTATTTCTAGTTATAAAATCTCTAGAGCATCATAAGGATTCAAATAATGTTCGAAAAGTAGTTGAGATCCCTTTTACTGTAACTGTTATGGAGGTTCTATGAATAATGAAACGTTCTAAAAGTCGTGAAATAACAATACGGTTCCTGTTATGTCATAGATTATATTACAGTTCTTTACAAAGTAAAGACAGTGTACTTTACGAATAACAATAACTGACTGGTTAAACGGTTAAGTGTGTGTGTGTGTGTGTGTGTGTGTGTGTGTGTGTGTGTGTGTGTATGCGCGCGCGTAAACTTTGAGTCACCTGTGTTATTAGTGTGTCTTACTAGCGAGAGCACCACGTGACGCAACCATTGATTCCACCGAAGTGAAATTTGATTAGTGACAGGACTAAGTTAGTTGTTGTTCGGAGACTTATTATCTTCTTGCGAACATTCTATGCACAGGAAAATCTATGTTCTGCTATCGTTTAGAAAAGGCGGGTGGAATAATGTGTCGGGGGAGGGGGGGGGGGGGAGGAGGGGGGGGGGAAGGCGGGTAGACGGCTGGGGGAGGGGGGGGTAGGAGGAAGGCGTGGCAAAGAGAAAGAAAATACTAAGCATGTGAACCATATAAATGTGGAAATTGTTGTAACTGCGACCAGGACGGTCGCGGGGTAGCAATGACGGAAAGAGCTGCGTGACCTGCGGAGAAGCCCGCGAACAACAACACAACGGGAGAGAACGAACACGACCAACGAAGGACAGAACGAATACAACAAGATCGAGCAACGGAGTCACAAGGAAACAAACACGTCCACTCGTTCCAAATAAACCAGTCCAGATTGATGTATCAAATCAGTGCGATAAGCGGAAGCATGTATGTATATCTGCATGTAATTGTACATGTGAATCGCTGAGTACAACATGTTGAAACTATTTGGTGTTTGTGAGACAATCTGCCATGGGGCAAAGCAAGTTCTCCGTAACGATTAGCAGCCAATTCTTATTAGGCGCGCCGGCCGGAGTGGCCGAGCGGTTCTAGGCGCTACAGTCTGGAACCGCGCGACCGCTATGGTCGCAGGTTCGAATCCTGCCTCGGGCATGAATGTGTGTGATGTCCTTAGGTTAGTTAGGTGTAAGTAGTTCTAAGTTCTAGGGGACTGATGACCTCAGAAGTTAAGACCCATAGTGCTCAGAGCCATTTGAACCATTTTTTTCTTATTAGGCTCCCACCACTATCAGAAACCTGGTCATTCCCATCACATGTTCATCACAAAATTCTCTTATATTTGTCACTAGCAAAGATTTTCTTCAATACTTCAGCGAGGGGGTGTTTGCAATTTTTGTATCTACCGTGGTTTGGTGATTATCATTTCTGCAACCTAATGTCTCTGCGTTCATTCGTTGCCACTACTCACTAGTCGAATAAAATACACTACTGGCCATTAAAATTGCCACACCACAAAGATGACGTTCTAGAGACGCGAAATTTAATCGACAGGAAGAAGATGCTCTGATATCCAAATGATGAGCTTTTCAGAGCATTCACACAAGGTTGGCGGCGGTCACGACACCTACACTCCTGGAAATGGAAAAAAGAACACATTGACACCGGTGTGTCAGACCCACCATACTTGATCCGGACAATGCGAGAGGGCTGTACAAGCAATGATCACACGCACGGCACAGCGGACACACCAGGAACCGCGGTGTTGGCCGTCGAATGGCGCTAGCTGCGCAGCATTTGTGCACCGCCGCCGTCAGTGTCAGCCAGTTTGCCGTGGCATACGGAGCTCCATCGCAGTCTTTAACACTGGTAGCATGCGGCGACAACGTGGACGTGAACCGCATGTGCAGTTGACGGACTTTGAGCGAGGGCGTATAGTGGGCATGCGGGAGGCCGGGTGGACGTACCGCCGAATTGCTCAACACGTGGGGCGTGAGGTCTCCACAGTACATCGATGTTGTCGCCAGTGGTTGGCGGAAGGTGCACGTGCCCGTCGACCTGGGACCGGACCGCAGCGACGCACGGATGCACGCCAAGACCGTAGGATCCTACGCAATGCCGTAGGGGACCGCACCGCCACTTCCCAGCAAATTAGGGACACTGTTGCTCCTGGGGTATCGGCGAGGACCATTCGCAACCGTCTCCATGAAGCTGGGCTACGGTCCCGCACACCGTTAGGCCGTCTTCCGCTCACGCCCCAACATCGTGCAGCCCGCCTCCTATGGTGTCGCGACAGGTGTGAATGGAGGGACGAATGGAGACGTGTCGTCTTCAGCGATGAGAGTCGCTTCTGCCTTGGTGCCAATGATGGTCGTATGCGTGTTTGGCGCCGTGCAGGTGAGCGCCACAATCAGGACTGCATACGACCGAGGCACACAGGGCCAACACCCGGCATCATGGCGTGGGGCGCGATCTCCTACACTGGCCGTACTCCACTGGTGATCGTCGAGGGGATACTGAATAGTGCACGGTACATCCAAACCGTCATCGAACCCATCGTTCTACCATTCCTAGACCGGCAAGGGAACGTGCTGTTCCAACAGGACAATGCACGTCCGCATGTATCCCGTGCCACCCAACGTGCTCTAGAAGGTGTAAGTCAACTACCCTGGCCAGCAAGATCTCCGGATCTGTCCCCCATTGAGCATGTTTGGGACTGGATGAAGCGTCGTCTCACGCGGTCTGCACGTCCAGCACGAACGCTGGTCCAACTGAGGCGCCAGGTGGAAATGGCATGGCAAGCCGTTCCACAGGACTACATCCAGCATCTCTACGATCGTCTCCATGGGAGAATAGCAGCCTGCATTGCTGCGAAAGGTGGATATACACTGTACTAGTGCCGACATTGTGCATGCTCTGTTGCCTGTGTCTATGTGCCTGTGGTTCTGTCAGTGTGATCATGTGATGTATCGGACCCCAGGAATGTGTCAATAAAGTTTCCCCTTCCTGGGACAATGAATTCACGGTGTTCTTATTTCAATTTTCAGGAGTGTATAACGTGCTGACATGAGGAAAGTTTCCAACGAATTTCTCATATACTAACAGCAGTTGACCGTCGTTGCCTGGTGAAACGTTGTTGTGACGCCCCGTGTAAGGAGTAGAAATGCGTCCCATCACGTTTCCAACTTTGATAAAGGTCGGATTGTAGCCTATCGCGACTGCGGTTTATCGTATCGCGACATTGCTGTTCGCGTTGGTCGAGATCCAATGACTGGTAGCAGAATATGGAATCGGCTGGTTCACAAGGGTAATACGGAACGCCGTGCTGAATCCCAACAGCCTCGTATCACTAGCAGTCGAGATAACAGGAATGTTATGCGCTTGGCTGTAACGGATCGTGCAGCCACGTCTCGATGCCTGAGTCAACAGATGGGGACGTTTGCAAGACAACAACCATCTGCACGAACAGTTCGACGTTTGCAGCAGCATGGACTGTCAGCTCGGAGACCATGGCTGCGGTCACCCTTGAAGCTGCATCGCAGACAGGAGAGCCTGCGATGGTGTAATCAACGACGAAGCTGGCTGCACGGATGGCAAAACGTAATCATTTCGGATGAATCCAGGTTCTGTTTACAGCTTCATGATGGTGGCATCCGTGTTTGGCGACATCGCGGTGAACGCACATTGGAAGCGTGTATTCGTCATCGCCATACTGAGTTTCACCCGGTGTGATGGTATGGGGCGGCATTGGTTACACGCCTCGGGCACCTCTTGTTCGCATTGACGGCAGTTTGAACAGTGGACGTTACATTTCAGATGTGTTACGACCCGTGGCTTTACCCTCCATTCGATCCCTGCGAAACCCTACATTTCAGCAGTAAAATGCACGACCGAATGTTGCAGGTCCTGTACGGGCTTTTCTGGATACAGAAAATGTGCGACTGCTGCCCCGGCCAGCACATTCTCCAGATCTCTCACCAATTGAAAACGTCTTGTCAATGGTGGCCGAGCAACTGGCTCGTCACAATACGCCAGTCACTACCATTGATGAACTGTTGTGTCGTGTTGAAGCTGCATTGGCAACTGTACCTGTACACGCCATCCAAGCTCTGTTTGACTCAATGCCCAGTCGTATCAAGGCCGTTATTACAGCCAGAGGTTGTTGTTCTGGGTACTGATTTCTCAGGATCGATACACCCAAATTGCGTGAAAATGTAATGACATGTCAGTTGTAGTATAATGTATTTGTCCACTCAATACCCGTTTATTATCTGCATTTCTTCATGGTGTAGTAATTGTAACGGCCAGTAGTGTAGCAACCATGTTGCTCTTCACTGAACTGACCAGGCAGGGCTGCTCAGCGAAAAGAATTAAATCTACTAGCGTCCGCCTGGCATCTGTTGAGTATGACCTAGCGGTTATAGAATACCATAATTGTTTCAGATGAATGCAATGCCCTTAAGTGCTGGAGTTTAAAGTAATAAATGCCTATAAATACAAATTCAGTTAGAAAGAAAATGTAAAATAACTTACTACAGTTTTTATACCGTGAAAACATAAACGAAATTTTTCTTGTTGTTATCGTTGTTGTGGTATTCAGCCCGAAGACTGATTCTGATGCAACTCTCCATGCTAGTCCAATCTGTGAAGGCCTCTTCGTCTCCTAATAACTACTGCAATTTTCACCCTTCCGTTGTCTCCCTCAAAGATTTTTGATCCCCACACTTCCTTCTAACAGCAAATTGGTATTCTATCAACCGTTCCTATCTTTTAGCCAAGTTGTGCCACGAATTATTTTCTCCACAATCCTGTTCATTACGTCGTCATTAGTTACGCTACTACACACATACATATTATTCAGCATTCTTTTGTGACACCACATTTCAAAAACTTCTATTCTCTCCTTATCTAAACTGTTTATCGTACATGTTTCATTTCCATACATGGCTATTCTCGACACAAATGCTTTCGGAAACGATTTACAAACACTTAAAACTATATTCGATGTTGACAAATTTCTCTTCTTCAGAAACGCTTTTGTTGAGATTGCCCGTCTACATTTTATATCCTGCCGACTTCGGCAATCACCAGTTATTTTGCTGCCCAAACACCAAAACTCACCTATGACTTCAGGTGTCTCGCTTCCTAATCTAATTTCCTCAGCGTCACCACATTCCATCATCCTTGGTTTGATTTAGCTGAAGATCGTCTCACATCGTCATTTCAAGAAACGTGCAACTGCTCCTCCAAGTTCTTTACTGCCTCTGACACAAACATTGTCATCGGAAAACCTCAAAGTTTTTATTCTTCTTGCTGAACTTTAATTCCTACTTCAAATTATTCTTTGTTTTCCTTTACTGTTTGCTCATTGTAAATGTTAAATAACGTCTGGTATCGGCTACAACACTGTGTCACTCAGTTCTGAATCGATCCTTCCTTTCGTGCTCCGTTTCTGTTTTCTGTACGAATTGCAAACAGCCTTCCCCTCCCTACATTTTCCGCCTGTTATCTGCAGTATATGAAAGAGAGTACTCCAGTCAACATTGTCGACAGCTGTTTCTATGTCTACAAATGCTGCAAACGTGGGTTTGCCTTTCCCTAACCTGTCTTTTAAGAGAACTCGTAGGGTCAGTATTGGGTCGCGTGTCTCTACATTTATCCGAAATCCAAACTGATCGTCGCCGAGGTCAGCTTCTACCAGTTGCTCCATTCTTATGTAACGAATTTGTGTTAGTATTTTGCACCCATGACTTATTAAATAGATAGTTCGGTAATGTTAACAACTGTCAGCACCTGCTTTCTTAAGAATTGGAATTATTATCTTGTTCTTGAAGTCTGTGGGTATTTCGACTGTTCCACACGTCTTACACACTAGATGGAACAGTTTGTCATGGCTGGCTCTCGAGAAGTTATAAGTAAATCTTGCGGAATGTCATTTATTCTAAGAGCACTTTTTTCCGACTTTGGTCTTTCAGTGCTCTGTCATATTCCTCTTGTATTATCATACCTCCCATATCATCTGCATCTACGTCTTTTTTCTTTCTATAATACTGTCTCCAACTTCATCTTCGTTCTATAGAACCTCTATACACTCATTCCAGTTTTCAGCATTTTAGATGAACGAATTGCGGAGATGACAGTCAAGTGTAATAGACACCACACGGTTATTCCACAGTTTTCGGAACAGCATACAAACTACTGTTGAACAGAACTATTATGAACAATATAAAAAGAACAAAAGTCAATGTTTACCAAAGGTAAAATAGTCATTACATATACAAACGGTAAGAAACTGTCATTAAACAAATCAATCGTGACTTACAGGTATTGAAAACGGAGATTACAAGAAATCATGCAATCATTACATACGTAAATCGTATGATTTATCCAATTAGATCTACAAAAGTAGATAAGAAACAATTATGTGCAATTATAATGGAAACTGTAACTGGTCACTCAAACTGATCGTGACTGATGAATAAAAATGATCATAAAAAATATGTTGTCACTTCACATTAGAAGCGAATCACTAAATTGGATGACTTCAGTCGCCTGTTGTTAACAACAATATTAGTAACCTATGATGATGTATGCTAAATGTGTGAAAGTACGCTAAAAAAAAAAAAGCAGTTTGTCTCTTTTTCTTGTCACTATTTCCCACATATTCCTTTCCTCGTTTATTCTCCGGAGAACTTCCTTATCTTCTCAGTCGATCTATTTTTCAACACTCTGTAGCACCATACTTCGATTCTCTTCTTTTCCGGATTTACCACAGTCCATGTTTCACTACCACATAATGCTGTGCTCCAAATATACATTCTCGAATAGAGGACCATAGTGCTACGCTGCAGTCGTCGCTCAATTTCCTATTCGCCGATTTCCACCAGTGGCAAGCAATAAATGAAACTCCAATGGAAACACCTATATCCGCCAATGAGAACACGCAATGCAAAGACCAATAAAAGAACACTAAGCCCTTCCTCCTCACCCTTATATCCGATGACAGCACTCCTCCATAGTATATAAGTAATTAAACTAGAGCTCATGCAGTGGTTAATAATACACACTGAGGAAGGGGTCTTACAATAGTCACCGAAACGTCGGAATTTTATTGATGGCAATTCTGCCACAAACCCAGAAGAATTTTACTGATTGATATTGTAATTCTTCTTCACTTTTACTGAGGATAATAGTGTTAATATCCTTTCACCCTGAATTTTACCTCCACTCTTGAAGCTTTCTTTTATTTCCATCATTGCTCCTTCGATATACGGTTGAACAGTAGAGGGACGTGGGTGGGGGAAGACTACATCTCTGACAAACACCCTTCTTAATCCGAGCCCTTCGTTCTTGTTCGACCACTATTATTATTCCCTATTGGCTTTTATACATATTGTTTATTAGCCGTCTCTCCCTGTAGCTTATCCCTATTTTTCTCAGAATTTCGAGCATTGTCGGACGCTATTAGCGTATTTTGATTTTTCTTTAGTCTTGCTTCCATTATCAGTTGCAACTTCAGAATTTCCTCACTGGTGCCTTTACCTTTTCTAAAGCAAAACTGATCATCATCTACACTCCTGGAAATTGAAATAAGAACACCGTGAATTCATTGTCCCAGGAAGGGGAAACTTTATTGACACATTCCTGGGGTCCGATACATCACATGATAACACTGACAGAACCACAGGCACATAGACACAGGCAACAGAGCATGCACAATGTCGGCACTAGTACAGTGTATATCCACCTTTCGCAGCAATGCAGGCTGCTATTCTCCCATGGAGACGATCGTAGAAATGCTGGATGTAGTCCTGTGGAACGGCTTGCCATGCCATTTCCACCTGGCGCCTCAGTTGGACCAGCGTTCGTGCTGGACGTGCAGACCGCGTGAGACGACGCTTCATCCAGTCCCAAACATGCTCAATGGGGGACAGATCCGGAGATCTTGCTGGCCAGGGTAGTTGACTTACACCTTCTAGAGCACGTTGGGTGGCACAGGATACATGCGGACGTGCATTGTCCTGTTGGAACACCAAGTTCCCTTGCCGGTCTAGGAATGGTAGAACGATGGGTTCGATGACGGTTTGGATGTACCGTGCACTATTCAGTGTCCCCTCGACGATCACCAGTGGTGTACGGCCAGTGTAGGAGATCGCTCCCCACGCCATGATGCCGGGTGTTGGCCCTGTGTGCCTCGGTCGTATGCAGTCCTGATTGTGGCGCTCACCTGCACGGCGCCAAACACGCATACGACCATCATTGGCACCAAGGCAGAAGCGACTCTCATCGCTGAAGACGACACGTCTCCATTCGTCCCTCCATTCACGCCTGTCGCGACACCATAGGAGGCGGGCTGCACGATGTTGGGGCGTGAGCGGAAGACGGCCTAACGGTGTGCGGGACCGTAGCCCAGCTTCATGGAGACGGTTGCGAATGGTCCTCGCCGATACCCCAGGAGCAACAGTGTCCCTAATTTGCTGGGAAGTGGCGGTGCGGTCCCCTACGGCACTGCGTAGGATCCTACGGTCTTGGCGTGCATCCGTGCGTCGCTGCAGTCCGGTCCCAGGTCGACGGGCACGTGCACCTTCCGCCGACCACTGGCGACAACATCGATGTACTGTGGAGACCTCACGCCCCACGTGTTGAGCAATTCGGCGGTACGTCCACCCGGCCTCCCGCATGCCCACTATACGCCCTCGCTCAAAGTCCGTCAACTGCACATACGGTTCACGTCCACGCTGTCGCGGCATGCTACCAGTGTTAAAGACTGCGATGGAGCTCCGTATGCCACGGCAAACTGGCTGACACTGACGGCGGCGGCGCACAAATGCTGCGCAGCTAGCGCCATTCGACGGCCAACACCGCGGTTCCTGGTGTGTCCGCTGTGCCGTGCGTGTGATCATTGCTTGTACAGCCCTCTCGCAGTGTCCGGAGCAAGTATGGTGGGTCTGACACACCGGTGTCAATGTGTTCTTTTTTCCATTTCCAGGAGTGTAGAATATCCCCAATTTTTTTTCCATTCTTCTGTATATAATTCTTGTCAGCGAATTGGATGAATGAGTTGATAAGTTGATGGTGGGATAATTCTCGCATTTGTCAACTCTTTCAGTCTTCAGAATTATATAGATGATATTTTTCCAAACTCATATGATATGTTGCCAGACTAATAGATTGTAGACAACGACGTGACTAGTCGATTCTCTCAATGATTTTGGAATGTTATCTGTCCCTTCTGCCTTGTTTTATCTTAAGTCCTCCAGAGCTCTTTTAAATTCTGATTCTAATACTGAATCCCCTATCTCTTCTAAATCGACTCGTTTCTTCTTCTATGACATGAGATAAATCTTCCCCCTCACAGAAGCCTTCAACCTCTGCCTTTAACAGTGGAATTCACGTTGCACTCAAAATGTTACCAACTTGGCTATTAGTGTCACCGGAAGCTGATTTGGCTTTTCCTGTATGCTGACGCAGTCCTTCCGACAGTCATTTCTTTTTTGATTTCTTCACATTTTTCAAGCAGCCGTTTCGTCTTAGCTTCCCTTCACTTCCTATTTATTTCATTCCTCAGCGATTTGTATTTCTGTATTCCCGAAATCCCCTGAACATTTTTGTACTTTTCTTTCACCGATAAACTGAAGTATTTCTTCAGTTACCCAAGGTTTCTTCGCAGTTACCTCCCTTGTACTTATGTTTTTCTTTCCGACTTCTGTGATTGCCCTTTTTAGAGATATACATTCCCCTTTAACTGTACTGCCAGAGAGCTACTCCTTATTGCTATATCTATAGCCTTAGAGAACTTCAAGCGTGTCTCGTCATCCCTTAGTACTTCTGTATCCCACTTCTTTGCGTGTTGATTCTTCCTGACTAATCTCTTGAACTTCAGCCTACTTTTCATCAATGCTACATTGTGATCTGAGTCTACATCTACTCCTGGGTACGCCTTACAATCTAATATCTGATTTCGGAATCTCTCTGGTTATGATGCAACCCAACTGAAATCTTCCCGTTTCAGCCCAGATTTTCCAAGTATATCTCCTCCTCTTGTGATTTTTTAACAGAATGTTCGCTATTACTAGCTTAAATTTATTACAGAACTCAGTTGCTCTTCCTAGATTGACAAATCCTATGAGGGTGCCTTTATTTTTCTTCAGTCTTGCTTCCATTATGAAGCAGAACGTTATAACCGCCTCTCTAATGCTCTTACCTTTCCTACAGCAAACTGATCGTAATCTACATTAACGTCGATTTTCTTTTCCATTCTTCTATATATTATTCTTACCAGCAGCTTGCGTAAATGAGCTGTTAAGCTGATAGTGCGGTAGTTCTCGCATTTATGCTCTTGCTATCTTCAGACCTGTGTGGACGATATTTTTTCGAAATTCTGATGCTACGTCGCCAGCCTCATAAGTTCTATACACCAACCTGAATAGAAGATTGGTTGCCACTTCAGCTTATTTTATAAATTCCGATGGAATGTTATCCATCCCTTCTGCCTTATTGTATCTAGTCTTCCAGATATATTATGTGGCTGACACTGGATACAGTATGTGTTCAATTCGACTCCAACTTCGTCTTCTACCACGTCATCATACACTTCCCCCCCTTCATAAAGGCCTCTTTAGTGTTCTCTTTTCAGCTGTTCGCTATCTCTGAATTTAACAATGGAAGTTCCATTACGTTATTAATGTTACGACCTTCCTTTTAATTCACTGGAGTTTGTTTTGTCTCTGCTTTATGCTGAATATGTCCTTCCGGCGATCATTTCCGTCTGAATTTCTTCACATTTACCCTACAACCATTTGTAACACCTCCGTTTATTTATCCCGACCTGATCTGATCGAATAGCAGCCCAATAATTATTATTAATGTGACCGTGTACCTAATGGGGCTGGCAATCGGAATTGACTGTTACGGAAGTTGTTACTTTCCAGTTCGTCCTTCTCAATACTGTAATAATGAAATGTCTGGTAACTAGAAAAACACCAACACAGTTTCACTAATTACGAACCTATATTCGCCTCAGTAACACAAAAAAGGAGGAGATAGCCACTGTCTTCGTCATACATATCTAATTACGGCTAATCTCAGCACAGGCTTCTTCATTTTCCATTATCATCACACGCTAATCCATCACTGCATCCAACACTGCAATCCAACACCGCAATCCAAGGTGATGCCGGCGCGGTAGACGCGAAACCAAAATATCGGAACTAGAAATGTCATTGACCACTTCCGTAATGATACTTCTTCACTTTCCCGGTATTATTTCTAGTACAAGGGGATCTAACCACGGCGATGGCGATTTCCTTCTTCGTTAAAACCTTACATTTCAACAAACACCTCCACACACCTCTACCCGCAACGTGGCACTCGCTCAACTCCACACTCGCTCTCGCAACACGACACTATCGATTGTTAGCCCTATCGACCTGTGCCGAGTGCAAATTTATAGTAAGGGCCTACGGACCCCTTACACATTTCGCTTTGGATGTGTCATTTCATTCTTAAGTGTTTTATATTGCTGTGTTCCTGTCTTTCTATGAATATTTTTGTAGTTACTTCTTCAGTACATAAATAATTAAAGTACCTCTCCTGTTATCCAAAATCTCTTCGCAATTATCTTGTACCTATGTTTATCTGTCCAACATTTGCAACTGAACATTTTAGAAAAGTCAGCTCCTCCTCAGCTAAACTGCCTACACTGGTAATCCTTATCGCAGTGTCCACATACTTAACGAACTTTAAACGAGCGTCAGTTCTTCAGTATCTCACTCCAATCCACACTGATTCTTCCGGACGATTTTCTTAAACTTCAGCCTACTACTCGCAATTACTAAATTGTGACTGGAGTCTGTATCTGCTCCTGCGTACTCCTTAAAACCAATAGCTGACTTCGGAATCTCTGTCTGATCATGATGTAACACAGCTGGAATGACCCTGCATCTCCGGGTCTTTTCCATGCATACGTCCTCTTCATGTGATTCTGTAACAGAGTATTCACTATTATCATCTGAGATTTATTGCAAGACCCAGTCTTTCTCTCCCCTCATTCTACTGCCAAGCTCATATTCTCCCACAACCCTTTGTCCTATTCTTTCTCCTACTGCCATGTTCCAGCCACCCATGATTAATAGATTTTCATCTCCCTTTCTATACTAAATTACCTATTCTATATGCTCATACATTTTCTCTATCTGTTCATCTTCTGCTTGCGACGTCAGCATATATACCTGTATTATTGCTGTCCGTGATGGTCTTGCATTTGGATCGGATGAGAACAATCTTATCACTGAACTGTTCACAGTTATCTCTCTCTCTCTCTCTCTCTCTCTCTCTCTCTCTCTCTCTGTTCTGCCTTCCTATTCATAACTAATCTTACTCCCGTTATACCATTTCCTACTGCTGTTGATATTAATCGACATTATCTGTCCACCATCTGCGAGTGCCCCTTTTTAGATCTCTTCTTTTCATTTCATTTCAGTGACCACCCCTCCCCACCCCCCCCCCTTACTACGTCTAGACCGAGCCTTTTCACTTCTCTTTTCCGATTTTATAGCCTCCCTACTACGTTCAGACATCTGACATTCCATGCTCGGCCTCGTAGAATGTAATCATATATATTTTTTTCACATGGTCGCTTCCCCGTTCATAATCATCTCCCGGATATCAGAATCCTAAGTCTTTTGCAATGGAGAGATCATTATCATACTTTTTAAATTACAGTCCACATATCCTGCTGATATACATCATGTGTCTTTAATTCCGTGGTTTTCATTGCCTTCCGTATCCTTATGCCAGTGATCATTGCTGATTCAACCTCCATTATGGGCAGTTTCTCTACCCAAGCGCAAGAGAGAGAGAGAGAGAGAGAGAGAGAGAGAGAGGAGAGAGAGAGAGAGAGGGTGACCTGACCCTTTATCCGCTTCACCACACTTTATGACAAGGTCCTTGGCATAATGAGTGCGACTTCTTGTACTGGAAGTTTTCGGCCGCCATTGCTGATATTTTTTATTCAAAACTGAAGCAGTGGCTGGGTTCGGGCCCGGGACCCGGACGTTTTGATAACTAGTCAAAGACATTACACTGAATGTAACTATATGATGAAGAAGTGCCAGTAACTGACGTTAACACTGACAGAAAAAACCAAAGACAAGACCATGCCTGTTGGATATTAAACTATAATAGTAAATGACAAGAATCACATCGCCATTACATAAGAAAATATAATTAATTGTTGTGTACAATTCCAGTGCCGATCAGTGCTTAATCTGCGTAAGTAAGATTCTTGAATTATTTAAGTAAAGTAACATATAATGAAGACAGTAAAGACAGCAGTAGGACAACTAGAAATAGATTAGAATCTGAACAATTCCGTATTAACAAAATATATTATAAAATTTGTAGAATCAATATCGTAGGAGATGAGAACTGTGTCGATACAAAATCAATATCTTCTAATGTAAACAAGGGTAAAGCAAAAGTCATGGGCAATACAGGAACGAAATGTTGGCTTATGTGTAGTCTAGGGTACAAAGCGAATATTATAAATACTTAACTATATCTCTAACATTGTCATTGTACCTTATATTACACAACTCTGCCGATCAAACACCCTTACTGGCTCTCTCTCTAGATGTATGTACATTCCTAGCTCTCCCAATATATTCATACAGCTACCGCCTTCAACTCTATGGAGAATGCTAAGATTATTGAAATGTTCTGAAGCGGAACGTTTGATCTATTAAATTGTTTTGGAAGCATTGCAAAATATTTTGATCTATTTCTTTTAAATTAAAAGAAACCTTGTTAAAAGGGCAAGAATTCATGGAAGGGGTCAGCCACAGTTTCAACATTACTTGTAGCTGACATCCACGTCTATTCCGTGAAAATGTTTAAAATTTTCCTTCACAGTGGAAGGAAGCGAAAAGGCAATAAACAACAAACAGTAATCACAGACCTCTAGAATGCCTTACAAATTAGCTTTGAAATTTACCCTTTTATTTAATAAAAAATTGCAACAAGATCAACATCAATAATCACAAAGCGTCAGAAGGCTTAGAATTTACTTTAATACTCACTCTTCTAAAATTTACGACAGGATCAAAATCAATAATCACCAAGCGTCTGAAGGCTTGGAAATTGCTTTGAAATTTTTAAGTATTACAGCAAGATGAAGATCAACACAGAGCTCCAGAAGGCTTACATATATTCCCTTTTAACAAGGTTTCTTTTAATTTAAGAGAAATAGATCAAAATATTTTGCAATGCTTCCAAAACAATTTAAGAGATCAAACGCTCCGCTTCAGAACAACTAGGTCACGGTGGTGGCTACCAGGAATACAACAAATGTAAAAAAAAGCTATGGCAAGCAGGCCTGTAGGGCCTTAATTAACTTAGTGTAGTATAGTAACTGTCTGATGGCTTTAAACCTTCCTGTTTGCATAATTTTGAGGCTTGATTTCAGGAGGGGAGAGCACGCAAGAGCAAATTTAACGGCGAACGGAAAATTAAGAAATTCCCAGGACAGATCAACGCAATATGCATACTAACTTAAGTGACCGACGACCCACAAACGCAGCTCTACACGGAATAGCGGTCCAAATGAGGTAGTGGTACCGGCCTCCGCCCGTGAACTGCGCCCGCTACGTCCCGTCTTCAAGTCGGTAGGCTGGTGAGGCACACTGGGTCAGCACGCAATACGGCTAACCAGCCCAGTCTAAAAACTGACTACCTGATATTAGTGTTAGATCAACTTAAACAGTAACCACATAAAACAGAAGAATAATTGACCACTTCAACTTTCTGAAAATTTGTTCCCCTTTTTTAAAAAAAATGATGAACACATAAAAAAGATTATAACGCTTTATCCCAACAAATAATCAAAGATAACTGCGATAAAACTACACTACTGGCCAGTAAAATTGCTACACCAAGAAGAAATGTAGATGATAAACGGGTATTCATTGGACAAATATATTAAACTAGAACTGACATGTGATTACAT
This sequence comes from Schistocerca piceifrons, assembly GCF_021461385.2. NCBI lineage: Eukaryota > Metazoa > Arthropoda > Insecta > Orthoptera > Acrididae > Schistocerca > Schistocerca piceifrons. The sequence goes on from NC_060138.1 coordinate 807,950,495, forward strand.
TATCACGCAATTTGGGTGCATAGATCCTGATAAATCAGTACCCAGAACAACCACCTCTGGCCGTAATAACGGCCTTGATACACCTGGGCATTGAGTCAAACAGAGTTTGGATGGCGTGTACAGCTATAGCTGCCCATGCAGCTCCAACACGATACCACAGTTCATCGATGGTAGTGACTGGCGTATTGTGACGAGCCAGTTGCTCGGCCACCATTGACCAGACGTTTTCAATTGGTGAGAATTCTGGAGAATGTACTGGCCAGGGGAGCAGTAAAACATTTTCTGTATCCACAAAGGTCAGTAGAGGACCTGCAATATGCGGTCGTGCATTATCCTGCTGAATTATAGGGTTTCGCAGGGATCGAATGAAGGGTAGAGTCACGGGTCGTAACACATGTGAAATTTAACGTCTACCGTTCAAAGCGCCGTCAATGCGAACAAGAGGTGACCGAGACGTGTAACCAATGGCACCCCATACCATCACGCCAGGTGATACGCCAGTATGGCGACGACGAATACACGCTTCCAATGTGCGTTTTTCCCGAGGACATGCAGGTTTACTGTATGATTAAATTATGATGGCGTCCTCTTGGGTAAAATATTCCGGAGGTAAAATAGTCCCCCATTCGGGTCTCCGGGCGGGGACTACTCAAGAGGACGTCGTTATCAGGAGAAAGAAAACTGGCGTTCTACGGATCAGAGCGTGGAATGTCAGATCCCTTAATCAGGCAGGTAGGTTAGAAAATTTAAAAAGGGAAATGGATCGGTTAAAGTTAGATATAGTGGGAATTAGTGAAGTTCGATGGCAGGAGGAACAAGACTTTTGGTCAGGTGAGTACAGGGTTATAAATACAAAATCAAATAGGGGTAACGCACGAGTAGGTTTAATAATGAATAAAAAATTGGAGTGCGAGTTAGCTACTACAAACAGCATAGTGAACACATTATTGTGGCCAAGATAGACACAAAGCCCATGCCTACCACAGTAGTGCAAATTTATGTTCCAATTAGCTCTGCAGATGATGAAGAAATAGATGAAATGTATGACGACATAATAGAAATTATTCAGGTAGTGAAGGGAGACGAAAATTTAATAGTCATGGGTGACTGGAATTCGTCAGTAGGAAAAGGGAGAGAAGGAAACGTAGTAGGTGAATATGGATTGGGGGGAAGAAATGAAAGAGGAAGCCGCCTTGTAGAATTTTGCACAGAGCATAACTTAATCATAGCTAACACTTGGTTCAAGAATCATAAAAGAAGGTTGTATACCTGGAAGAATCCTGGAGATACTAAAAGGTATCATATAGATTATATAATGGTAAGACAGAGATTTAGGAACCAGGTTTTAAATTGTAAGACATTTCCAGGGGCAGATGTGGATTCTGACCACAATCTATTGGTTATGAACTGCAGATTGAAACTGAAGAACTGCAAAAAAGTGGGAATCTAAGGAGATGGGACCTGCATAAACTGAAAGAACCAGAGGTTGTAGAGAGTTTTAGGGAGAGCATAAGGGAACAATTGACAGGAATTGGGGAAAGAAATACAGTAGAAGAAGAAAGGGTAGCTCTGAGAGATGAAGTAGTGAAGGCAGCAGACGATCAAGTAGGTAAAAAGGCGAGGGCTAATAGAAATCCTTGGGTAAGAGAAGAATTATTGAATTTAATTGATGAGAGGAGAAAATATAAAAATGCAGTAAATGAAGCAGGCAAAAAGGAATGCAAACGTCTCAAAAATGAGATCGACAGGAAGTGCAAAATGGCTAAGCAGGGATGGCTAGAGGACAAATGTAAGGATGTAGAGGCTTGTCTCACTAGGGGTAAGATACACTCCTGGAAATTGAAATAAGAACACCGTGAATTCATTGTCCCAGGAAGGGGAAACTTTATTGACACATTCCTGGGGTCAGATACATCACATGATCACACTGACAGAACCACAGGCACATAGGCACAGGCAACAGAGCATGCACAATGTCGGCACTAGTACAGTGTATATCCACCTTTCGCAGCAATGCAGGCTGCTATTCTCCCATGGAGACGATCGTAGAGATGCTGGATGTAGTCCTGTGGAACGGCTTGCCATGCCATTTCCACCTGGCGCCTCAGTTGGACCAGCGTTCGTGCTGGACGTGCAGACAGCGTGAGACGACGCTTCATCCAGTCCAAAACATGCTCAATGGGGGGCAGATCCGGAGATCTTGCTGGCCAGGGAAGTTGACTTACACCTTCTAGAGCACGTTGGGTGGCACGGGATACATGCGGACGTGCATTGTCCTGTTGGAACAGCAAGTTCCCTTGCCGGTCTAGGAATGGTAGAACGATGGGTTCGATGACGGTTTGGATGTACCGTGCACTATTCAGTGTCCCCTCGACGATCACCAGTGGTGTACGGCCAGTGTAGGAGATCGCTCCCCACGCCATGATGCCGGGTGTTGGCCCTGTGTGCCTCGGTCGTATGCAGTCCTGATTGTGGCGCTCACCTGCACGGCGCCAAACACGCATACGACCATCATTGTCACCAAGGCAGAAGCGACTCTCATCGCTGAAGACGACACGTCTCCATTCGTCCCTCCATTCACGCCTGTCGCGACACCACTGGAGGCGGGCTGCACGATGTTGGGGCGTGAGCGGAAGACGGCCTAACGGTGTGCGGGACCGTAGCCCAGCTTCATGGAGACGGTTGCGAATGGTCCTCGCCGGCACCCCAGGAGCAACAGTGTCCCTAATTTGCTGGGAAGTGGCGGTGCGGTCCCCTACGGCACTGCGTAGGATCCTACGGTCTTGGAGTGCATCCGTGCGTCGCTGCGGTCCGGTCCCAGGTCGACGGGCACGTGCACCTTCCGCCGACCACTGGCGACAACATCGATGTACTGTGGAGACCTCACGCCCCACGTGTTAAGCAATTCGGCGGTACGTCCATTTGGCCTCCCGCATGCCCACTATACGCCCTCGCTCAAAGTCCGTCAACTGCACATACGGTTCACGTCCACGCTGTCACGGCATGCTACCAGTGTTAAAGACTGCGATGGAGCTCCGTATGCCACGGCAAACTGGCTGACACTGACGGCGGCGGTGCACAAATGCTGCGCAGCTAGCGCCATTCGACGGCCAACACCGCGGTTCCTGGTGTGTCCGCTGTGCCGTGCGTGTGATCATTGCTTGTACAGCCCTCTCGCAGTGTCCGGAGCAAGTATGGTGGGTCTGACACACCGGTGTCAATGTGTTCTTTTTTCCATTTCCAGGAGTGTAGATACTGCCGACAGGAAAATTAAAGAGACCTTTGGAGACAAGAGAACCACTTGTATGAATATCAAGAGCTCAGATGGCAACCCAGTTCTAAGCAAAGAAGGGAAGGCAGAAAGGAGGTAGGAGTATATAGAGGGTTTATACAAGGGCGATGTACTTGAGGACTATATTATGGACATGGAAGAGGATGTAGATGAAGACGAAATGGGAGATAAGAAACTGCGTGAAGAGTTTGACAGAGCACTGAAAGACCTGAGTCGAAACAAGGCCCCGGGAGTAGACAACATTCCATCAGAACTACTGATGGCCTTGGGAGAGCCAGTCATGACAAAACTCTACCATCTGGTGAGCAAGATGTATGAGACAGGCGAAATACCCTCAGACCTCAAGAAGAATATAATAATTCCAATCCCAAAGAAAGCAGGTGTTGACAGATGTGAAAATTGCCCAACTATCAGTTTAATAAGTCACAGCTGCAAAATACTAACGCGAATTCTTTACAGACGAATGGAAAAACCGGTAGAAGCGGACCTCGGGGAAGATCAGTTTGGATTCCGTAGAAATGTTGGAACACGTGAGGCAATACTAACCTTACGACTTATCTTAGAAGAAAGATTAAGAAAAGGCAAACCTATGTTTCTAGCATTTGTAGACTTAGAGAAAGCTTTTGACAATGTTAACTGGAATACTCTCTTTCAATATATGAAGGTGGCAGGTATAAAATACAGGGAGCGAAAGGCTATTTACAATTTCTACAGAAATCAGATGGCAGTTATAAGAGTCGAGGGGCATGAAAGGGAAGCAGTGGTTGGGAAAGGAGTGAGACAGGGTTGTAGCCTCTCCCCGATGTTATTCAATCTGTATATTGAGCAAGCAGTAAAGGAAACAAAAGAAAAATTCGGAGTAGGTATTAAAATTCATGGAGAAGAAGTAAAAACTTTGAGGTTCACTGATGACATTGTAATTCTGTCAGAGACAGCAGAGGACTTGGAAGAGCAGTTGAACAGAATGGACAGTGTCTTGAAAGGAGGATATAAGAGGAACATCAACAAAAGCAAAACGAGGATAATGGAATGTAGTCAAGTTAAATCGGGTGATGCTGAGGGAATTAGATTAGGAAACGAGACACTTAAAGTAGTAAAGGAGTTTTGCTATTTAGGGAGTAAAATAACTGATGATGGTCGAAGTAGAGAGGATATAAAATGTAGACTGACAATGGCAAGGAAATCGTTTCTGAAGAAAAGAAATTTGTTAACATCGAGTAGAGATTTAAGTATCAGGAAGTCGTTTCTGAAAGTATTTGTATGGAGTGTAGCCATGTATGGAAGCGAAACATGGACGATAACTAATTTGGACAAGAAGAGAATAGAAGCTTTCGAAATGTGGTGCTACAGAAGAATGCTGAAGATAAGGTGGATAGATCACGTAACTAATGAGGAGGTATTGAATAGGATTGGGGAGAAGAGAAGTTTGTGGCACAACTTGGCTAGAGAAAGGGATCGGTTGGTAGGACATGTTTTGAGGCATCAAGGGATCACAAATTTTGCATTGGAGGGCAGCATGGAAGGTAAAAGTCGTAGAGGGAGACCAAGAGATGAATACACAATCAGATTCAGAAGGATGTAGGTTGCAGTAGGTACTGGGAGATGAAGAAGCTTGCACAGGATAGTGCAGCATGGAGAGCTGCATCAAACCAGTCTCAGGACTGGAGACCACAACAACAACAATGTGCCTTCTCAGCGATGTCGCCAAACACGGATGTGACCATCATGATGCTGTAAACAGAACCTGGATTCATTCGAAAAAATGACGTTTTGCCATTCGTGCAGTCAGGTTCGCCGGTGAGTACACCGTCGCCGGCTGTCCTGTCTGTGATGCAGCGTCAAGGGTAACCGCAGCCATGGTCTCCGAGCTAATAGTCCATACTGTTGGAAACGTCGTCGAACTGTCCCTGCAGATGGTTGTAGTCCCCATCTTTTGACACGGGATCGAGACGCGGCTGCACGATCCGTTACAGCCATGCGGATAAGATGCTTGTCTTCTCGGCTGCTAGTGAAATTAGGCCGTTGGGATCCAGCACGGCGTTCCGTATTACCCTGCTGAACCCAGCGATTCCATATAAACAGCACCGCGATAGGCTACAATCCGACCTTTATCAAAGTCGGAAACGTGATGGTACGCATTTCTCCTCCTTACACGAGGCATCACAACAACGTTTCACCAGACAACGCCGGTCATTTGCTGTTTGTGTATGAGAAATTGGTAGGAAACTTTCCTCATGTCAGCACGTTGTAGGTGTCGCGACCGCCGCCAACCTTGTGTGAATGCTCTGAAAAGCTAATCATTTACATATCACAGCATCGTCTTCCTGTCGTTTATATTTCGCGTCTATAGCACTTCATCTTCGTGGTGTAGCAGTTTTAATGGGCAGTAGTGTATTATTTGTCCACAGAACTCTGATAATATGTATATATACGACAAATATTTTAACAAGAGGTCTACTTTTATACACAAAGTTAATCCAAGGTAATTAACGGAAGTTGCCTCCACAATTCCAGTCTCGAACAGCGTTAAGACTGACTGCTCACTGAAAAATTTCACCAGCGACAAATACTGCACCTTGCCAATCTAGGGCACTCACAAACTTTTCACAGTGTCCGCTAGGTGACAGCCGTCTCCCTGTGCGGCTGGAGCTAACGGACACCCCATTGTATAGGCAATGTAATTCTAAAACACAATTGAAACTAAATTGTGTTTAACAACTCGCCTCAATAATTTCCTCTCTATCCCAGTAGGACTCCTATTAGTTGAACCCATTCACAGATTCACCAAGAAACAATACCACGAGCAACTCAAACAATACAAAAATCAGTCACTGTGTAGCAACAGGGACGAATTGCAAGTGATCAGGGGCACACACAACCCGAGAAGTCGTAAAAAAGAAAAAAAATACACGTCGTCCGCTGACGACGACCGACCGATCAACAAAAGGTCGTTCCAGATGAAATCACGAGGAAGGGAAAAGATTGCATGTAAATCGCCAATTGACAGCTTGTTATCAAGTGGTCACTTCGACGGACGGCAACACAATGGGCGGCGGCGACAACACACTTTCGATGGAAAACCAACAGTCATCGGCCTCTCGCGGAACGGAGCTATTCGTCACTTCCCGCACAATAGGCCAACCGTCGTCCCGACCAAATCATCTCCGAACCCCAAATTCCTCCCGGCGCTGTCCACACAAGATTCGCAGGCCGCGAAAATTCTGCTCACCGGCCGTGGCACGTTGGAGGCGCCACCGGACGACCAGAGAGGAAACCAAGTAGAGGAAGTCGCCTGAGAGAGAAATCGATACGAGTCGACACGACTCAGTTATGGTCTACATTGTTGGCAATGTGACCATTTTCACGTTCAATGTATTATTAGTTGTGAAACTAGTATCAATATGTATATTAAGGAAGACATTTGCTATTTTGCGCGACATCTGGCCAATACAAGAGCGGGTTAAATGTCTGACTGTGTCGTTGGTGAACTCGACGCGTTGCATCATTTATTTAAAAAAAGAAAAGAGAATAAACGCGAATCATGAGACCGCATACCACACCCATAATTAGCTGCTGTCCAATTCTAGGTCTACACCTACTTACATCTACATAAGTACTCCGCAATTCACCCTTAAGTGGCTGGCAGAGTATTCATCGAACCACTTTTGCACAATTTCTCTACCTTTCCTATCTCTAGTAGCACATGGGAAAACCTTCACTTAAATCTTCCCGTGCGAACACTAACTTCTCTTATTTTAGCACGATGGTCGTTTCTCTCTATACAAATCACTTTTTCATTCGGAGGATACTGCTGATGGAAGTTTCGTGAAAAGATCTCGCCAGAACGAGAAATGCTTTCCTTGACTGCCAACCCAATTCGGGCATAATATACTTGATATGCTCACCTTTTTGCCAATTGTACAGAACAAGCTGTCCATCAATGAATTTGTTTGCTGTCTGTGTTGTTCGGCCAAATGATGGTTGCAGATTTATATACCGCTTTAATATTGGTATATAAATCTGTAATCATCACAAGGTATTTTGAGGGGTTTCCGACTTCAAATACGCATGGCATGCACTTCTATTCGCAGTTTTCGCTCAGAAACTGGTTGAGATGGGCGTACCTTCACTGACGACAGCAATTCCTATCGGGTTTGCAATCAGCTGTCACTGAAAAGGCGTTACGTTCAAAATGGCTCTGAGCACTATGGGACTCAACTTCTGAGGTCATTAGTCCCCTAGAACTTAGAACTAGTTAAACCTAACTAACCTAAGGACAGCACACACATCCATGCTCAAGGCAGGATTCGAACCTGCGACCGTAGCGGTCTCGCGGTTCCAGACTGCAGCGCCTAGAACCGCACGGCCACTTCGGCCGACGTTACGTTCATCTTCGGGCCTTGTAGGATGCCCTTGTAGGTTAGGATCTTGTTATGGTCACTGTTTGTAGGGCCGGCAGCGGTGGCCGAGCGGTTCTACGCGCTTCAGTCCCGAACCACGCGACTGTCACGGTCGCAGGTTCGAATCCTGCCTCGGGCATGGCTGTGTGTGATGTCCTTAGGTTAGTTAGGTTTAAGTAGTTCTAAGTTCTACGGGACTGATGACCTCAGATGTTAAGTCCCATAGTGCTCAGAGCCATTTGAACCATTTGAACTGTTTGTAGGACATGTTACATGGCAGTCGTTGTACACCATTGCTTGCAGACATGTTGATACATCAAAAAATCTGGTATCTCCATTGGCGTTGTGATCTTGGCCACTTTGTCACGTTTCCCGTTGATGCATATTAATATGCTAATTCTATACAACCTACAGGACCCTATAAACCGCTTTACGCCTATTACTTAGATCAAAGTAGTGGTTTACGTTACCAGATACCTGTTCAACACAGTTTACAGTTCTCGAAAGCTAGCCACGTAGCGTTTGAAGGGAATCAGTGACATATTGCTGGTTAACTTACTTCCCCTTTCTCTTACCATTCCTGAAGATTCTCCTTTGTCTGCACATGTATCGAACATTCCTGTAAGCTTCAACAAATCCTCTATTCTGACCGAGCGAGGTGGCACAGTAGTTAACACAGTGGACTTGCTTTCGGGACGACGGTTCAAACCCGCGTTCGGCCATCCTGATTTAGGTTTTCCGTGATTTCCCTAAATGCGGCAAATGCTAGGACGGTCCCTTTAAAAGGGCAGGGACGACTTCCTTCCACATCCTTGCCTAATCCGATGGGACCGATGACCTCGCTGTTTCGTCCCCTCCTCAAATCATCACCACCGCCATCCCTACGCTGCGTCTACAAGGCATGCACGACGATGTGGGTTGCCTGACATTAAGGTTCTTCCCTATTCAAAAGTAAAGCAAAGCGCCGTTCTAGCCTCAGACGGACCAGAGGGGACTGACTGATCACCATGTCATCCTCAGCCAATGGGATCATTTGGATGAGGTATGGTAGTGTGTGATGTTAACATACCGCCCTCCTGGCGGTTGTCGGTTTTGCGGATCACGTAGCCGCTACTTCTCACTCGAGCAACTGCTCAGTTGGCATCATGAGGCAGAGTGCACCACTTTACAGTCCTTCCACCTAGAAATTCGTTGGCAGTACCGAGAATTATATCATGGTCCTCTGCACGGCAGTCAGCCAAGATTACCTCTGTGTGTCAGCTACGTAAGAAGATAATTTCCTGTTAGCTTCTGCCTAAAAACAGGCGATTCCTGAGTTAACATTCACTGTCAAACCGATCCATATTTATACACTTTTTTGCATATTGCTTCCTAACACCTCGAGTAAATTTGTTTTAAGTCAAAGATTATACAGCTCTATGCAATTTCAGGATTATAATCCTACGTAAAGAAGGCTTGCAACAACTTCAATGCCATGTTGTGTTGTAATGAGTATTGTTGTCGTTGGCCTATATGCCAGTTTTCATGTCTTCCCCATTAGAGGGTTCTCAGTTCATAGTTCAATAACTCTTTTTAAGTCAGAGCCAAGCTCTGGCCTTGCAATGTATAAGTATTTATTATTTTATTTACTGTAGATGATCTGTTCATGTCAGTTTAATATCTATTAACGAAGCACGCTTTCAAAGACAGTAACTCCAACTGATAAAAGTGATAATATTGAATAAATAGGGGTCCACGGACGACACTGACTCAGTTTTTTCTGCAAGTGGCAGTGCGTAGAGAGACAAATACCTCTAGTATGAAGGGGGTGAGATTGAGTAGTTGGTTTCTACCAAAATATTATAGGAATTTGTGTGTTCTAAAAGGAAATATTTCTCTTCATCATTTAAATAACCTCGAAAAGACTATTACATGATGTTTAAATGGCAAAGGTGATGGCAGGACTCTACACTTCATAATTTTGTACTATATGAGCAGTGTTTCGCCACAAGGAAAGCTGCACAGCAAACAGCAATAAGTCCACCATTAGAAAACACGACGGCTCAAATGATTTTTAGAAAGTACACACTAGCGCCTACAAAAGGTTCATTTTCTTACAAAAAATTTACGCTTTTTGAACAGCATATTGCTCGCCTTTTGTGAAAAGCTATATATGAATGTTTATATCAACTCGGGAAAAAAAATTAGAGTTAAAGACGTAGGTATATTACAGCATTTCCCAAGTTGCTATTGTCCAAAGTTCATGTTTACGCCTAGTACGCGTCTCTCATTGCCGCTATATTTATGTGCATATAGATTCTAACGTGATTTAAAAGTGAATAACAATATAACACATTGCTGAAATAGCTTTATATCGCACTTTTTATTTTCTCGTGCAGTTGGCTGAACAAGATGCAGTTCATACTTACCGTAAAATTTATTTCATGTCAATCACATCTCCAAAAGAGAACAATGCCTTGCATGGCTTGAGGGCATACCATCTAAATGCATTGGTCATACGTAAGCGTGGACAGTGAGGAAACTTTCTCGCATTGCAGTCTCTGGTAAGCTGTAGAGAGTAATCTATTCTGTGGAAGTCTGCTACTGCGTGATGACATAGTTAACATTCTCAAATTGACTTCATGGAAGTAATAATTTCGCTCGCAGCATCGATCAAGTACAATCGCTATGTCGAGAATATGCTCTTAGATATGCCACCCTCATAAAAGAAATTCAATGTAGCTGCGATAAAAATGATGCAGCAGGTAATTAGTATTATTCTCTTGACATAACAAGACCGTCCAATTAACAGTATTGTGCCGTTACGTAAATCACAGCTTCTTTTATGCAGATTGTCTAAATTCAGTATCTCATTGATTTCACGTGTACAGCTTATGGACATAAAGTTTGCTGGTGAACTTACATCCAAAGTAACTCGGTGGAAAACGCGTTTATTCGACGAAAGTACTTCTAATCTACCTATGAACTGTTTATAAAAGGTCGAACCATATCAGAATGTAACAGAAATACAAGGGTAATTTCAGCGTTGATTTTTAAAGAACAGCGACGTTGTTGTCCTGAAATCTTGTTGCTTAACTTTAGAGAACCCTTATACCAGGTAGATTGTACAAGCATTCTGCTGTCACGTATTTATATCACACTTAAGGAACGTTAGAAATTAGGATCCGTATAGAGACACACAGTCATTTCCCTCACTCAGTATGCAAATGATAGAGGGCAGAAGTAATATTGGAACGATGGATCCTCCACTATGTACCGTACACCGATATCCTGAGTATATATTTACTTGTAACTGTTTATATTGCGAAAGCCGTAAGGGGGTTTAGATGAAAAATATGCCAAAAATCAAGACTAATTTCACTGATTTGAAAAGAGTAACAGTAACTTCCAACAAATTCTCAGGGCATTAGTCTAGTGCTAAAAGCTATAAAATGAATGTCGCTCTAGGCGAGCTTTCAAGTTAATGAATGCCACAGCGTAAGCCCGCTCGTTAGTCCTGCGAGTGTCGTTGGCCTGGTCGCAAACTAGCGGCATAACGACTCACTGAGCCATTTAGAGAGGTCCGCTGATTGCAGGAAATTAGCGCTGAATGCGAATATGCCAAGCAATTAATATTTTGCGAACGGCAGAGCGAACGACAAAGCAGCGTAATCTGCTAAAACCCGCCGGGACCAGTTGTTTCATAATTCAGCAGCGGCAGGTAGTCCGGTTGGGGGGGGGGGGGGGGGGATGGAATGGGGGAGGCCCCATCCGGTGCGTTACGTCACATCGCCACGGAAGTGTGGCCAGCGGCCGCTGGTTGCAGCCATGCAATATACACGGCGCAAGACACGACGTGGCCGGGTTTCCCTTCGTCTGACCTGCCACAGCTTCCTGCCTTCCTTTATTGTATGTGCCATTGCATATCATCCAATAATATTATTAGTCGTGTTTATTTGTATATAGCCCCAGCTGTATGAAACTTTTACCATTGCCATTGATCATATAGGTCTGGACAAACGGAGTCCACTTTCTGTATATGTTCATATGTTAATAAATTTACATCAAATGGTTCAAATGGCTCTGAGCACTATGAGACTTAACATCTTAGGTCATCAGGCCCCTAGAACTTAGAACTACTTTAACCTAACTAACCCAAGGACATCACACACATCCTGCCTGAGGCAGGATTCAAACCTGCGACCGTAGCGGTCGCGCGGTTCCAGACTGAAGAGCCTAGAACCGCTCGGACACTTCGGCCGGCAAATTTACATCAACACCTACGTAAGATATTCCTCCAGGTCACTCCACAGTGCATGGCAGAGAGTACATTGTATCAATGTTATCGGCTTTCTTTCCCATTCCATTCGTATACTGAGCTAGAGAAATATTAGTGTCTACACTATATGCCTATATGTGTACCCCAGTCTCTCTTATCTTCTTCTGATGATTCCTACGTGAGATATGGGAAAGCTGTAGCCTGATGGTCGTAGAATCATCTTCGGGCACAGGTTCTCTAAAAGTACCCAACAGAGTTCCGCAGAAACTACTTCGCCTTTCTTCTTGAGATTGCCATTTAAATTCTCCGACCCCATCTGTTGCGCATTCGTGAGGACTATACTGACGTGTTGCTATCACTCTTTCGCATCTCTGCGTTAGGTGCCTATATTGCCCACTTGATAAGGATTTCGAATTCTGGAACAACGCAGCAGAATTATTCGCGGGAGTCAATGAACAAATTAGAATGTTCCAAATTTATGGATGATGAAAACCTGCCCTGGAACAAGTGTATTATTAAGCTTCTCAACTAACTAAATTCAGATCGACCCCCCGGACATTTTCTGTATATTTCGCTCAATAAACCCTTAAGGAATAATTTTGTGCGGTAAGTCGTCACCCAAAAAACTAGTGATTGTACAAATGCGTGCACTCAGGGTGATATGGTTTGTTCACATTCGGTCGTCATCCAGGTAATTCTTGTGAGTTACGAGTTTTAACTGCACCATCACAGTACATACCGGGTGATCAAAAAGTCAGTATAAATTTGAAAACTTAATAAACCACTCAATAATGTATATAGAGAGGTAAAAATTGACACACCTGCTTGGAATGACATGGGGTTCTATTAGAACCCAAAAAATACAAAAGTTCAAAAAATGACCGATAGATGGCGCTTCATCTGATCAGAATAGCAATAATTAGCATAACAAAGTAAGACAAAGCAAAGATCATGTTCTTTACAGGAAATGCTCAATATGTCCACATCATTCCTCAACAATAGCTGTAGTCGAGGAATAATGTTGTTTACAGCACTGTAAAGCATGTTCGGAGTTATGGTGAGGCATTGGCGTCGGATGTTGTCTTTCAGCATCCCTAGAGATGTCGGCCGATCACGATACACTTGCGACTTCAGGTAACCCCAAAGTCAATAATCGCACGGACTGAGCTCTGGGGACCTGGGAGGCCTAGCATGACGAAAGTGGCGGCTGAGCACAAGATCATCACCAAACGACGCACGCAAGAGATCTTTCACGCATCTAGCAATATGGTGTGAAGCGCCATCATGTTTAAACATCGTACTTTCCAGCAAATGTTTGTCAGTCAGGCTGGGGATGATGCGACTCTGTAACATATCGGCGTATCTCTCACCCGTCACGGTAGCAGTTACAAAACCAGAATCACGAATTTCCTCGAAGAAAAAAGGCCCGATAACGGTAGATGTGGTAAATCCAACCCACACTGTGCTTTCTCGTCGCGCAATGGAGTTTCCACGACAGTTCTAGGATTTTTCGGTAGCCCAAATTGTGCAGTTATGGGCGTTGATATACCCTCGGAGCGAGAAATGAGCTTCGTCGGTCCACAACACGTTACTCAACCGATCGACATCTTCCGCCATCTTTTGAATCGCCCACACCGCAAATTCCCTCCGCTTCGTTAAATCGCCAGGTAACAGTTCTTGATGCCGATGGATTTTGTGAGGATCGCATCGGAGGGTACGCCTAAATGCCAACCAAACAGTAGTGTAATGGAATGCCGGTGCGACGTGCGACTGCACGAACGCTGACTTCCCCGTGCATAGACGAACCCGCTACAGTCTCCATTTCTTCCTGAACTGTCTCAGCAGCGTTACGTCTTGTGCTTGGTCGGCCACTACGGGGTCTATCGTCTAAGCAACTCGTGGCTTTGAACTTCGAAATCATTCTCGCCACAGCTGCATTTGTCAATGGACCGTTACCCGTTCGAATCCCCTTCCTATGGCGATATGGTCGTAACGCTGAACTAGAACATTCCCCATTCCGGTATTACAGCTTCACTAAAAGCGCCTTTTCAGGTAACGTCAACATGCTGCGACTGCTCGCGCATCTGATTCTCTCTCTCATTACAGCTCCTTTTATACACGATTGTCATGCGCAGTCATTGACGTTTTGCTGTCCAGCGCCATCGGTCGGACATTTTGTGAACTTTTTATTTTGTTCTAATAAAACCCAATGTAATTCCAAGCATGTGTGTCAGTGTGTCAATTTTTACCTCTCTATCTACATTATCCCGTGGTTTATTAAGTTTTCAAATTTATACTGACTTTTTGATCACCCAGTATATTTAAGGTGGTAAGGAGTTAGGATTTGAAAATAGTAAGACGGCGAGCCTCAGTACCATAAGTTAAAAAAAGTTATTTATGTACAACAGTGTCCTATCTTATATGTATCCAAACGAGTATAACTGATTAGCCACGACCGGCCAACATTTCATTACAACCATCAGAAAATTGAAAACAAATCTTTAGGTTCTGATAAAAGTACAGGAATTAAGCATAGATTTTAACAACAGTTTCTGTACTAAACAGTAAGTGACAACTGACAGCAGCTATACGCGTCTATGAAACAGATACTGAAACCATGAACGCAAAATAATTTTTAAATACAACAAGTTGTACATGCCTATGAAGGAGACCCAACTGTTCGTTGAAAACTTATCAAAGGATATGAGTGATATGCGCGAAGTTTGAGAGGAACAACAAATTATACTCGTCTGTGAAGCACAGAGCGGGAAAAATGAAACAAATTTTGTGAGAGAGAACTTTTTACATGTTTGTGAAGTTGAAAATGTGGAATTCTTATGGTCAGTAGTAAAACAAACAGGTAAAATGACCAAAAGTTTAAAAAAGGAACAAGCTATAGACGTCTGCAAGCAGACAGAGTATGATGCTAATAAAATTACTTTAAAAACAAACAGTTTACGGATGTCCATGAAGCAGACGGAGCAGAATGCTGTAATAGAACAAAAACTCATGAGTTATTAATAAGAGCTTTACTTTTAGGTGTCAAGGCGGTTGCACGACTCAGAACAGATTCTAGAAAATGTAGTACTAATTAGATATACACAGTAAGCGAATGACAGTGGCATGTGAACATACAATACAATCTTTGTCTCTTATTTCTCAAAAATATTAATGCAAAAGAAGTAGTTAAATTCAGTGAAGCTGACTTTCAGATTAGCAAATACACACTCCATTAGCGCAAATTGCAATTCAATAAATTTTGACTTACTATACATAGACAGAAGAGATAGTTACACTGGATTACAACTTACAAGTTATGAAAAGGCGTTACTGCCTGGTATCGTGGACACAGTGCATAACCAGTATGTATTCTAGAAACATACACTCAGAATGCAAACCAAATAGGAAGTAAGAGATCGCTCAGGTCCCCAACAAAACACCACGGAAATAGAGCACAAGTGTTAAACTTGAGAGTAAGTGTTTAAATTCAGGAATACGGAACACTTAAATTTATGAACACACGAACCAACAGCGCAAAGCGCGGATTACAATTGAATGAGCGTTAATGCTTCGGCCAAACAACAGCCAGTACAATGATCGGGTAAGGATAACAAACGACAGAGAAGTAGCTAGTCACGGGAACCACCACCTAACACATTAACGCCGGCCACATTCGGAACTTAAGATGGTTCCTGCATTAGGTCAATGTTAGTATGGATGAAGTGGATTTCCCCGTCCACCAACCGAGACAGCAGGGAACCGCCAAAACGAACTGCAGCCTGTCGCCTCGTCACCTCGCAGACAGAGTAAGGCCTCAACTTTCTAGTAGGCGAAGGTGCGATCCGCGAAATAATCACCAGGGATCCAAACACGGCGAGTGGCCCACCATGATACTTCGGCAAAAGCCACGATCGCAAGCACGGCTCCGACCAACGGCCAACTCCCCACCTACTTCCAGCTACAGCCCCCCGAGCAGGTGAGCTGCGTGCGTGCGTAAATCGTCCTCGCATTGTTGCAAAAACTTCATCAAAGCGGGCGCCAGAGAAACCGTAACGTAGCACACCCATCAAAGATGTCCATAAAACACCAGAATCGATATCAAGGCGCTCACGCGACACAGTATTCCCTAATGGAGTTCACCATAAATAATCCAATTTCAAAAGAATAGTGACGTCCATACCAACAAAGCTAGAGGAAAAAAATGACCTTCAATACCCATTACTAAAGCCGTCAGTGGCACAGAAAGAAATGCAATATGCAGCAACAAAAAATTTTCATTCTTTGCCCGACAACAAAAGAAGTGTGACACGAAGCAAAGCAAGTTTTAAATCTAACCTAAAATCATTTCTGCTGGACTATTCTTTCAATCCCACGAAAGAATCGTCCATAATATCTATGGGACATGTAACTAACTAACTAGCATTAGCATCTTCTATGCTACTTCCTTTACAGATACTTTGAATTCTCCCAGAACGCTTCCAACAAATCTAAGTATTCCATTCCCCTATTATAATACCTACTTTACGTAAGCATCCCACTACTTATAAATCCCTAGTGTTATTGGTAACTGCATTTAAGTGGTGAAGTTCTCAAAATGTTCACCACTAACTTTGTTATCAGGTACTATCAGATTTTTTTTCTCATAGTTGTGGTCATTGTTTTACAATTACTCACACTCAGACAGCTGTCATTCATCACACCCAGTAGAAATTTTATGTAAAATTTTCTTCAATGTCTTACGGTCGTCCAACGACAATACTTTCCTATGCACGACAGCACTAGCACGACCAATTTTATGCTGTTCTAATCCTGTCAAATCAATATCTTATGTATACTGATAACATTAGAGGCCCTATTACGTATCTTTGAGGCACACTGTACAGTACTTGGTGTATTAATAAAACAATGCCCTCATATTTACCTAGACATTCCGTATGGTCGCATATCTTCTTCACACTCATCAGTACCTCCTGCGAATAAATTTAAGGACCTATGCTCGTCTTCACAAAAATCCAGCTCAAAAGCAAAATCCCGTTTCTCCCATAACGAGGGGTGACTCCGCAACCGTAGACTAACAACAGAGAAGGACACAACTTCTTCAGCAAATAATTAGTTTAGTTATAAGCGACCTGTTTAACCTTTATTAAAGAGATTCTCAGGCATTAACAGATAACAAGCAGCGAACGGTAACGTATCAAAGACAATCGAAGAGTAAATTTATATGCATAGAACTCTTGAATTATTCTCTTAGATCTAGGTCGACATAAACTGCAACTCATACGCTTATGCTGGGTTAGCATTGACATAAACGGAACATGGTGTACCTGTCTTTCTTGGTCTCTCTGCAATGAGCTCTGTACAACGCTTGTAAATCATAAGTCACAATCACAGATCAAAATACACTCACATTTAATATTTAAACAAAATGGTTGGCATATGATTTGCAATGGTACATCACCACGAGGACACAAAAGATTAGGAATGCAGGGGTTGTATTTGTCTCTGGAGGGCCGCCAAACCAGATTCGAATCAAGTCCGAATTCAATAAGTCGTTTATTTACTTTAAGATTCAGACAAACACATGACTGAGAAATTGCTCCAATGCAACGAACACAAAGTGTTCCAAAGTATTGTAACACAAAGTTCTCTTTAAGATCAGGTAAATCATTAATGCCCTGTTAACACCGCAGGGAAGTAGCTCCTCTACGAGGAAGACTACTTGGTAAACGATACGAGCTTTCCTAATCTGCGCAGCTCGCAAATGCAAAGTAAATGAGTCGAAATGGGTACAATTAATGAAGTTACTCGAGTTGCCTAGCAAATCATACAAAATGTGAGCTGTTCAGAAAGTGGATACCGCTAATGCGAAATGCGACACGTCCTCAAAACTCAGCACACGTGCGCCCCAGTCAGCGCCAGGATCAAAAGTCTCTCCCTTGCGGCAGGACAGCAGCTCTCTCTCCATCCGTGGTAGAACGACAATTGCCCCACCGAGATTTCCCATGACAAGTGCCCGAAATTGTCCTCCTCAAAGTGTAACTCACAACATTCTTGAAAAATTCTGCATAAAGGGGTGGATTCGCAGCCATTGTTATAGAGGCCAGAGATGTTTTCGCTTTGTTTATGTGACTACAGAGGAGCCCTGCAGAAATTTCCCATTCTTGGCTTACAAAATGCATCTTAACAAGCAAGAGATTAGCATCGTGTGCTAGTCAGGATCTATTCTCTGGCTGAGCCCTTCGCACCTATGAACGATTCCAGGCAAGACCTCATTAGTTGGGTAACAAGATTTGGAGGGAAAGGCAACGGCTATTCTCACAGTGTTCGAGCAGAATTGTGGTGGCCTGTTCTTAGATCTGCTTACAGGGAAGTGTATTTGTCACGCACATTTATACCCTAGAGACAGGAGTGGCAGTTCCCTTCAAACGAGAAAGCTGAATTCGCCGCCAAATCATAGAGTAGCAGCTTATCGTAAACTCTCCTGAAAATTAGCTAAGAAACTGGCAGAAAAATATTTAAATATCGCACAGAAAATTGTAACTGCAACGTCACATCACACCATCATCTTTCTTTTTTCAAAAAATACAACTACCTTTATTGCAGAGCTCGATTGTCTCTTAGTATTGACATTTTGAGGAAAGTCACCTACTACAACCGAGCACCAGAACCCAAAGTTTACGAAACTCCTAACAGTCATCCACCCATCCCATAAGGCTGAAAAATAGCCGTATATCACTTGCCTGATTAAACTAAAACATACCTCCAAATTCTTATATATAAAATGTGTTAGCAAACGTTAAATACAAAACAGGGACTCTCTGTTCCACTTGATGCAAATAAAATGACCAAAAAGTTGTCTCATATCCTGGGTCAACATTACAGACTGGTTTCAAGGAGCATGTTCACATCAATAAAATTCTTATCCTACTCATGCCATCACTCCCCCAGTGCAGTTGGACATCTGCTTTGTGCCATCTATATTGTTTCACACACCCAAAAAGAAAGACTAGATGTGATGAAAGCTCAAAAAAGTAGTAGGACTCCTTCACACAGTGAAAGTAAAATCATTTTATATTACAAATTCAAAACAACAATTTCAATTATTTACCGCAATTTGTGATGAAATGTAATGTAAAATAAAAATAGTGATATCGCCAGTGCATATCGATACGTTTTAGAAGAGACGTAGATATGTCGATATTTTATCAACTTCTTGCAGCAAAAGTTTGTCCTACAACGTTTATGCGCTACAATTAGCAAATACGGTAGTCGTACACATCATTACAAACCAATGTGTAGGTCCTAACGTTCTAATTGTTCTGTGACTAATTAATATGTCTCAAGGGAATGCAGAAACATAAAAAATATTATCACGAAATGATTTTTTACTCCATATTACTTTCAGTGTATCTCACAGCAAAGAAAAATACGGTTTCCACAGTTCCACACTAGTGGAAAGAAACTGGCACACTATATTATAAAAACAAAATTCATTTCCCCGAAATTCTTTTATTCACCACACATCAGGTGCACTCATTTGTTAGTCTGTCCATGTGATGAATTTCGATGAGGTGTACCCTGTGGACTACAAGTTCACTATAGGTGGGGTAATCCAAATTGCAAAGTACTTACTAACAAAATAAGCTGCAGTGCGTAGAAAGGTGACGTACACCAACATAAAATCTGTGACAGAACTATCGTCAAACTTGCCCAGCTCTCACCTGGCTAAGCCTGGAGACTGGCAGATCATCAAACAACATCAACAAGTACCCATGGGCATCACTCGCAGTCGGCAGCAGGTCATATCTCCCTAAGACATCTACAGTATGTACCATAACCAGGTAGAACATACAAAACAAGAATCCTCCTCAGGTCATTCACATTAAATCAACTCTCACGTTACAGAAGGGTAATGCCTACTCCTCATAAATTGGCAAATAAGTAGTAAATAAAAATGGTTTCCCTCTACAAAAACCGAATCCGATGTCTTACAGCATAAAACATGTAATGTACGACTTATGGACCAGACGACAGTCAAAATATTAGGCACAGTAAGCAATACAAAAGACGTTACATCTTTTGAGGAACGACACATTACACTTCAATGTACCTTGTGTAGATCTCATGACGCTGCTTAAAGAGAACAACATAAACACACCTCGATAGAGCTCGCTGCTGAATCTCCGTGCTTGTAGTTGTGCATATTTATCTACAAAATTCGTGAAAAATGTGTTACGTGCTTAATGATTCTTATCCCATGTGACTGTAAATTGAAATATTGTGTGCTCTTTGACGGACACGAATAACTATCGCGAGGAGTGCAAACAAAAATTGACCCTGTCGAGCACCAAAAGAAATATTCGTGTACAAAACACACTAAAAACATACAAAAAATTCTGAAATTCTTATAACCAAATACAAATAAAAACTAATGGAAATCCCGCTGTACGGAACGTCTCAGTTTTGCCAGGCTTATTGGCCGCAATCTGGAACAGGATCCGCACTTCAACAATCTACACGGCTCCATTTTCTCTCTCTCTCTCGGCTGCTCTAGTACCCCGTTCCCTTGCAGTGCTCCTTCCTTGGAATGTCTCTGTCTTCGATTACGTCCGTTCGTTCGCTTATTCTGAGGCTGACTTCCACTGTTGCTCTCTCTCCTAGATTGCCATTCGTGCGCTCTTATTCCCATGAATTTCTGCGCTGTCTTATTTCCATTACAACACCTACACTGTTCTCCTCTGGGGCATGCTCATCAAGATCAATTAAAGTTAATTTAAAAGCCTCCATGTCATTCCTCTCAAAGCAAATGAGGGATCTCTTATGCTATCTCGGAATGGTGTTTAAAAATAATAGGATCAGACTTCCATTATTATGTAGGTGGTCAATATGCCGATCCATTTCTAAAATCCCGTGTAAATATGTTGCTTAAATAGTGTTTCAGCGAGTGACGGAGCCCTTATGATGCTCACGCGCACCCCATTTTGCTCTGCAGCAGGGAAATACACTTTCATGAGCTTCGACTCAAATTCTTCGAAAGCTGCGCAGTTTCTTATCACTGGCAACATCTTCGCAAGTATTTCACAAACTAATGAATTGTAATTTCCACTCGATTGGTCAGGAATTCAGTAAACTGTCTTCAAATTGAACCCTCTGTGTTTCAACATGTAGGTCTCCACTTGCAGTATTAGTAAGAAATTGCGGCCACAACAGGGAATGTTTGTCATCAAAGTTTTGTCCATCATAGGACACCGATTCCGTTAGCGCCCTTAATTCTCTCATGACAACCTTATCTGGTATCGACAAAGTCATGCGATTTGATTGCGAACTCTCGGAAATTTCAGAGTCATTAAAGTTCCTCATTCTACTCCTTGCTAGCGATGTTAGTGGCACCGCAGCTCGCGGTAATTAATTTTCCTTTCTTAACTGTTTTACGTCACCTTTGAGTGAGCCAAACACGATGTGTGCAAATTGTACCGGTTATGTCACCTCCTATGCGGTTTGGTCCTCCACAGTTTGTATTTCATGACGTAATGACGCACTAGTCCTTCTACCCTCCGCACACTTTGTAAAAGAGAGGAGTTAGTTTCCTCGATGTATTCCCTTCTCGATTCTGCCTCGACCGCTCTGGCCACACCGTGTTACACAGTTTTTAAAACATGGACAACCCTTCCATAGATCTCAACTGGTACTGAAATTTTCTTTCTAGCTCTGTAATTTTTTTCCAAAATTGCTTTCTTTCCCTCTGTGCATCTAACCTGTCTGCTTAAGTTCTACTTCTGTCTGCCCTCCCTTGTCCGTCTCTCATCTGTGCTTCTTTCCTGTCTAGTTCTGTTTTCCTATCTCTCTCATTTGCTTTCTCCCTAGCGATACAGCCCTTTCTAACATTTGTTTTGCACCAGAATGTCCCATATTATTCGTAAACTTGAGCTGCTCTGTGCTTTGTTCGACTCTGTTTTACAAGCAGTGTTACTGTAGTTCTGCTCAGTTGTCGGTACAATTTCCTACGTTTCAGGTAATCCAAGAGCCACCGACACCTCTCAGTCAAAACTTATGATACAACGTGCAACGAATCTATTACATCCTCCTGCCTAGTGATT
This sequence comes from Schistocerca piceifrons, assembly GCF_021461385.2. NCBI lineage: Eukaryota > Metazoa > Arthropoda > Insecta > Orthoptera > Acrididae > Schistocerca > Schistocerca piceifrons. The sequence continues at coordinate 807,972,542 of NC_060138.1, forward strand.
TTTGTAGCCTCTCCACAAAACGCTCTACCAGACCTACCCATTTTAAGCTCTGCATTTATAAAATCTTCACTAACACAAATCAGATGCAAATAAACAATCCCAAACACATAAAAAATCTTCTCGTGCAAGAAAGACTAAATTCACACACAACATATCGCAATCAAATCCCACAAAATACAATCACATACAAGAAAATAAAATGCACTTCACGCTAGTTGTGCTGCAGCTTCTGAACAATCCGCAAGGGAGACAAAACTGGGACGGCTAGAGGTCGACACTGTTGAATTTTCATACTAACATGTACCTCACTGTCCGGGTCTGACTGGAAAAATTCAAACGTTTCCAGAAGAAAAATCCTTGCAGGCTATCCATAAATTTTACTAGTTATGATACTCCTAGATCAGGAGCGACATTATCTGTAACAGTTATGATTATACTGGATCAGTGTCGCCATGAACAGAATCAGGCATGCCTTTCTTTCCCGGTCTCTGTAAGATCAATCTTTAGAATATCCCTGAGATCTTAGCCAAATGCTGATAAATCATAACAACAGATCAAAATACCCTCAACTTTATTATTCAAATAAAAAGAATGGCACCTACTTACATTGTAACACCGTCACAATGAGGCAAACAAATTAGGAATGCAGGAGTTATGTCTGTTTTTAGATTGATGCCGAACCAAGATTATTTGTATAGTAATAGTTTGGTTCTGAGATTCAAACCAAACCTAAGTTCAATAATTTGTTTATTTTCTGTAAGATTACGACAGATACCACTAAGTTTCCAGTGTAATGAACGTGAAGTCTCATGCTATAGACTGACAAATTGCTCCAGTACAGCGAGCACAATGGCACCTAAAAACAGAAACACAGAAATCGCATCAAGGTCAATGAAACTATGAATGTCCCGTTAAAACCGTGGGTCGGTACCTCATCTACACAGCATAATGTTTGGCAAATGCTGCAAGCTTTCCTAATCTGTGCAACTCGTAAATGCAAAGTAAAAAAGTCAATGACCCATGATACCACACAATTAATCAGTTAAATCAAGTTGCATGGCAAATACAACAGATTGTGAGCTGCTCAGAAAGTAGATGGCACTATGGAAAATTAGACACTAGCTCAACACTTGGCAAACCTGTGCCCAACGTTTTGCCAGTAACAAGTCTCTGACCCTCTGCAGCAGCACTGAAAATCTCTCTGTCCTCCGTTCCAAGACGGTAAGGGCCCGAGCCGGTTTCCCCACGGCAAGAGCCCAGAGTTGTCCTGCTCTAAATCCAACTCCTCCCTTTTATTTCAAGAAACCCAAAGAGAGGTGAGAAATATCAGCCAGTGCCCCAATGATCAGCAGGAATATCGCTTTATTCAGAAAATATCGTAGCGTACAAGAGGCCGGTATCGGCTGCCAGCTACGTTCCGCTCTTTGGCCGAGCCCTTCGCACCTAAGGACGGTTGTACGCAAGATTCTGTTGTCTGATTAACCATATTTGAAGGGAATGTAATTTTGTCACAGTGGCGGCTTGTTATTAGATCTGCTTACGGGAAGGTGAATTCGTCACGCACATCTATACTCTAGAGACTTGCAGTGGCTTAGCTGCAGCAGCCTTGAAAGGAGAAATCCATATTCACTGGAACAAGGGCTTATCACAGCCCTTTTATGAACTACAGTCCCCTGGCGACCCATTTCCCTTCTCTAGAGCCTCTGACCCCCTGAGGTCAAGCTACGCCATGAGACGAACGCCTGTCTTTACTCGTTCCTTAACAAGGTAATATGAAACCTTCTTCCTGACGTAGCAAGCCTTGTACTCACCTCAAAAATAGTAAAAAAAAAACAGAAAATAATCAAATACCATTCAGCGATATGCCATATTCATGTAATGACATTAGCAGATTAAAGTAAATGAAGGAGAAGTACAACAAGCCCACAATTTTGTCCTACGCTTCATCTTTGCCTAGTTCGTTATCCGTTTCCTGGAAAAGCTGTAGCGTTGTTTGAGGCACCATCTCAGGGATTTCCCCCCCCCCCCCCCCCACTCCGAGTCCTCCCTCGGGCATGGGTGTTCTTAGCCTAAGTTAATTTAAGGTAGCTTAAGTACTGTGTAAGTCTAGGGACCGACGACCTCAGCAGTTCGATCCCTTAGGTAAGGTCCCTTAGGAATGAATAACGTCATTGCTTTTGGACCATGGGTTCGCAGTTTCGAGTACGGGCATTGACAAAGTTATGAAATATACATGTTTTACGTGTGCATTCTACGTGTTGGATGCAGATGTATCAGTAAAGATTATCAACCAAATGATACAGAAAACACTTACTAAGATTAACTTGTGATGTGTTCCTCCATATAGTTTGAAGTAAATATCTATTTCAGGATGGCACACGTATTAACGTGTACAGAATTTAAAGCAGTTATACCGTCACAGCTATTCCTTTTCGCATGATTTCAAAAGATAAAACAAGAGCGATAAAGCGGCATCTCTTAGCATGCACGGCGACCTGCATGTCAACGAGATTGGTAACTTGAGAACTGTTTTGTGGGCGAAATAAATACTTTTAAATTCATGAGTGTGCTGACTCCGTCCGTGACGTATTCTTTCTAGGCACAATGCTGTGACAATTCAGAGTTGTTAACTAAAACTTTTAATGACCTGCTTTCGTAAGGCAGCTGCTCGTTGATCACTTTCTCCTATGGTACTATTTTTGAGTGAACAGTTAGTGCACTATTCTTGACGTCAGTCTAAGTAGAGTTACTTTTCTAATATTAGACATGTTATTTGTCTGTTTTACTTGTGAATAAAATGTCTGTCATAAAAAGAAAGTGCTTCACTTGTCTTGTAATTCGGTGATGGGTGCATTTCAGATATCCTCCCAGTTATCTGTAGCATATTATCGCATTACGCTCTGCTATTATGGTGATTTTTACCATCAAGTGAAAACGCTGGATATTGATCGATGGGACGAGACGGAACAATGAACTTATGTCGAGAAATGTATGGTTTCCATGCAAGAGACCACTTATTCAATCATACATTGTTACAGACTTCGGTCTAATACTTGCTGTACCACGTAGCGACGGTTACAGTCCTAGAGAGTGGTAATGTTCTTCATACGTCATGTCTAGCACCCTCTCCCGCCATAGTAACTGGTAATATTGTGTCCGGTTCACTTCTCTTGCTGACGCACCTTGTAGTGTACACAGCGGTTCCGTATTCAAATCGAGAGCTTGCCGACATGGTTTTTACTCACGGAAAGTAAATGGCAACCGGCGGCGGGCAGGAAGGTAGTATAGAGAGACCTATGCCCACCGACAACAACCACAACATTCAATGTTTTCAATAGTGTTTCGCCACTTGTCCGAGACACGTTCGTTTCTGGAAGCAGGTACTCATGAAGGACCTACCCGAAATGATCGGACACCAGACTTGGAGGAAACTGTGATTAACACTGTGGAAGGGGGCCGCCGTGTCTGTACCTGCAGTTGGCCCGCCAGTACAGGTTAAACCAGACGATCGCGTGGAACATTCTCCATGACAATTGTCACTACCCTTATAACTTAAAACGTATGTAGGGCTTACTAGCGACAGACTTCCCACATCGGTAGCAGTTTTGTCACTGGTTTCTTCACCAGGTAACCACGATTCCGGGATTTGTGTTATCCATCCTACTGTCAGATGAGGCCACCTTTACGCAGAGTAGCATCTTTTACTTCCATAACAGTCATTTGTGGGATAGTAAGCAGAACCCGCATGGTATGGTGAGAGCGAGTCATAAGCTTCGTTGCAACCGAAACGTGGGGGCTGGGATAATTAGCGACTGTATTTTGGGAGCAGTTTTCTTTCCATTTCGCCTAACAGGCCGGGACTATCGGTGTTTCTTGTGGGTGACTTTGCCTCCCCTGCAGGAAGTTGTGCCATTTATGATTCTAAGGCTTATGTCGCTGCTACAAGATGGTGGTCCAGTCCACTTTGCCGTTAACGTCCGGATACATCTGAATCGCGTCTCGCCTGGTCGGCAGATCGGACGAGGAGGTCCGCCTGCATGGCCTGCTCATTCACTGGATCTCAACCAGTGCCATTTCTGGTTACGGGACCACTTCAGAAGTATCATGTATGCAGAGCCCATTCCAGATGCGGAAACAGTGTAGCAGTGTATTAGTGTATTCATGCTGCCTTTGACACTGTCAGGATGCAGCCTGGACGATGTGAACGTGTGAGACGGAATATGCGGCGGTGTTTACACGCTTGCGTTGAGGGACATGGAAACCGTCTTCAACACATGCTGTAACTATGGGTCCGTGGTACAGCGCGTATTAGACCGCAGTCTCTGTGACAACATTTGTTCGATTGAGTAAGCGGTCTCTAACATGAAAACGATGCATTTCCGACACAGGTTCATTAGACCTTTCTTGTTCTGTATCCTGCCATCGATCCGTCATCAGAGTTTGTACACAAAGGAAAAAGTCACCCTGTACGTGTTGAACAATGTACCAATAGTAGTAACAGGCCTGTTCCTGTTGGTACGCCTTGCATTCATTCCCTAAATAACATTACATTGAAGTAATTGATTACTGATTTCCGTACTAAGCTCAGACTAAACAGTTTTTTCTACCAATAACACAGTTCACCTCTGTAAACATAGCGGCTCCCAGATACTTGTATGTCATGACTGGCTCTTGTCAAAAGAATCTGCGCTTTTAAATCAGCACTACTTTGCATTAGTTTATCTTAACAAACAGTTGACAATCTTTGCACAAGTATCATATTTGGTCCTACTGTAGGCACGCATGCGGCAGCGCGAGCTATCTACGTTCCAAAACGGCGCGCATGGAAACGGGATATGTTGTCACACACTAAGAAATGGTAGCGCAAAAGCCTATATGTAGTGCGAGCTATTGAGAACAGTTAATATTTTTTGTGCTATTTTAGACAATCGAAACTGCGTTCGCGGTTTTTGTAATGCTCAACGTCTCTTTACAGAGTCAGAGTGAGCTGCACCATAAGTTGTGGCGTATCCTTTATCTCAAGATCTGTTTCATCATACTGCTCAAAAATGTTCAAGTGTGTGTGAATTCCTAAAGGACCAAACTGCTAAGGTCATCGGTCCCTCACTACATAAACTAACTTACGCTAAGGACAACACACTCACCCCTGCCAGAGGGAGGACTCGAACAACCGGAGAGAGAGGCCGCGCAGTCGGTGACATGGCTCCTGAAACCGCGTGGCCACAATTGCTGTCATACTGCAATGCATTTGTTACCTGCTGCTGGAATTTACAACGTTTTTACTAGAATTATGTACAACACATGGAAATAAATGTCACTTGTCAGGTTTTGTTACTCGGTTAGTATTCTACGTGCAGTTACTTCTCTTTACGCCGACCCCCAGCTTCATAGACCTATCGCACTAAAAGCAGTAATTATTCTAAAATCGAGATGAGGCTCGTCTTTGCCATTCTGTAATTGTTAACCTCATTATCTCACGACGTTCAGATTGGGAGAGCGTTAACTTGAGGCGAGTATCTCTTATGTAGCATTAGTGCCACATGAACTTCCAGTTATGATGGAGGTTTCAGACCGTCCGTCAGACGGCTTAATTTAACCAGCACGCAGACAAAGGAGCGGACATCGCGTTCTCTGTGGAACTCGGCCACTCCTGACCTGCAGCTCTGACAGCCATGTCTGTCGGCAAATCACCCTGGACAGACGTGTGGCGGTTACCGCCCTCTGACGTATGAGCGAAGAGCCGCCTCATACCTTCTGCCGCCACAGACCAGCGGCTGTGCTTCCGGCTTTCGTATGCAGTTGGAACCCAGGAAATTTCAGTCTGCACTTGACGTGTTAGCTAACTTTCATTCCAGAATAACTGACTGCACGCATTACTCGTTTACTCTTGCGTACTCTAAACTAAAAGTGATACCCCTTTTAAGACAGAATGACCATCAAAGAAAACTGTTTTAAAAAAAGCATATATGCACCACGAATTGGTACATTTATAGTTTGGTTACATGTCCGCGCGATTTATATATTTCACAAGAACTAGATGAGTTTGTACCTTCGAATCAAAAGGAAACATCTGATCTTTATTTACTGTAATGACGTTCTTAAAACAGAAATTGTTCGTACCTTATTCACAATCGATCTGGTCGTGGTAGCTGTTGTGTCTAGACAAGACAGCCTAGACACAATGAGAGGAAGCCGAAAGGCACGCGCTTAGTTCACGCAGGCAAGAGATAGGTCTGTAACAGGATACGTAATGAATGCTATAAAGAAAAGTACGTAGCTTCTGTAATACTTACATCTGGTACATCTGGAGATTGTGGCGATACAAGTGAGACTCTTTAGATACATGCAATGTTACTAATGGCGCCTCGCTAGGTCGTAGCCATTGACTTAGCTGAAGGCTATTCTAACTATTGGCTCGGCTAATGAGCAATGCTTTGTCCGTATAGTCGCTAGCAAAGTCGTCCGTACAACTGGGGCGAGTGCTAGTCCGTATCTCGAGACCTGCCTTGTGGTGGCGCTCGGTCTGCGATCACACAGTGGCGACACGCGGGTCCGACATGTACTAATGGACCGGGGCCGATTTAAAGCTACCACCTAGCAAGTGTGGTGTCTGGCGGTGACACCACATTCCTCCCCCGCAAATCGGCGAACGGTCGTGTTATAAGGCTTCCGCCCGCCGTGGGGAGGACCCCATGTTGACGTATGCGATGAGGTGGGGAGCCTAACAACAGGCGAGGCTGTGGCACCCGCACCCGGCCATTCGGTCCGAGGGGATCTAGGAAAGGCCTGAAAACCTAGTCCAGGGTGCACGTCAACATGCGGTGTATGCGCCCGTAAAGAGACAGGAGGGGCCGAAGGGTCGACCTCCATTGCGTCGGGGTATCCGACGCGCGATGACGTCATGTGGTCCGGAGCGGGCAAGAGTTCCATGGCGGAGGACAGCTGGTCACGGGAAGCGATCGGCGGCGCGTGACCCAGGGAGGCGCTTGGCGGCTGCAGCGAAGCGTCCACTGCGGGCGGCGCCGGCGGGAGAACAGGCGGCGGCGGCTGCGGCGGCGCGTCGCCATGGGGCAAAATGGAAGTCATCGTCAGTAACACCTGGGGATGAGGCGAGCCAGTAGATGGGTCCCCAGGGCGCTGACCGGACGGCACCGTCGCTGAAAGCAGACGGGGAGCGGCAGAACCCGTGCGACGACAGAGGCGCAGCTGATAGAGATGCCGACGCACCTCGCCAGAGGCCCCCAAAACCAAATACATCGCGCGGCCGAGGCAGCGAAGAATGCGCCCTGCGAGCCAACGCCGTGAACCTCGATAGTTGCGATAGAATACAACGTCGCCTGGAGCAAAGCAGGAGTCTGCCGCTGCACAGGAACCGGATGCGGCGGGTGCAGCAAAGACATCAAGGTTCGATGAGGACGACCGTGGAGCAACTCAGTCGGCGAGCGACCATCTCGGGGCTGAGAGCGATACGATGACAAAAAGAGCAACGACGCGTCCTCCCGAGAATGGGACTCTTTCAACTTCAACATCTGTGACTTGAAAGTCCGGACCAATTGTTCAGTGGCACCGTTTGACTGACGCGAAAACGGCGCGGATGTCAGATGTTGAATACCATTGGCCTGGCAGAATGACTGAAATTCTGCGGACATGAATTGTGGGCCATTGTCGGAAACAACAGTCTGCGGAAGGCCTTCAATGCAAAAGATAGCAGACAACGCTTGGATGGTGGCAGTTGACGTCGTGGAAGACATCCGAACAGCAAAAGGAAAATTACTGAAGGCATCTACCAGAACCAACCATCGAGCATTCCAGAATGGACCAGCAAAATCGATGTGCAAGCGTTGCCAAGGGGAAGTGGCTTTTGGCCATGCAAAGACTTTCCGCGGCGGTGCGGATTGATGTTCGGCACACGCCATGCAAGAAGAACACATATTCGTAATCGCAGCATCGATTCCGAACCAAGTACAGTGCTGACGAGCAAGTTGTTTCGTTCGCACTATACCCCAATGTCCTTGGTGAAGAAGCCGTAAAACAGAGGACTGTAACGAATGTGGGACCACGACTCTGGACTGATCATTATCAGAACGCAACAAAAAAACACCACGTCGAACAAAAAGTCTCTCCTTGTAGGCAAAAAATCGGCGAACCAACGGATCCTCGATCCGAGACTTTGACAAAGGCCATTGCGTAGCAACAAAACGCAAAACTGTGGCAAGGACCAGGTCAGCAGCTGTGGCTGTAGCCACACGACGAAAATCAATCGGAAACGATTCGACCACGTCGTCAGTTTCCGAATCAATGAACATGCAAGCAAGTTTGGAAGAATCGAATGCTCTATCCTCAGCAACAGACAAACGGGAGAACGCATCGGCGTTTCCGTGCTTAGCAGTGGACCAATACAAGATATCGTAGCGGTACTGCGAGGGGAAAATAGACCAGCGAATGAATTTCTGCGCTGTACGCAGAGGTACAGGCTTGTTCGGATGAAAAAGCCACGTCAAAGGTTTGTGGTCTGTGATGATGGTAAAGTGACGGCCATACAAGAAATCATGAAACTTAGTAACACCAAATACGAGAGCCAAAGCTTCTTTCTCTATCTGTGAATAATATCTTTGCGCAGATGAGAGCAATTTGGACGCAAAGGCAACAGGGCGATCATGCGACCCATCTCTGTGCGCAAGCACAGCACCGATCCCGAAATCCGATGCATCTACCATCAACAAAAGGGGTTTCAGGGGATCGAATGGCGTAAGGCAAGTATTTGAAAGCAACGCCGATTTCAACTGGCATTCCGTCGTCCAGACGAACGGAACACCAGTAATGCGTAAGTGATGAAGCGGAGCTGAAAGAGAGGAGGCATTGCACACATTCAATCACACCTTGTGATCTCAAATCGTGAAATGTCCTTGCGACCTCATCACGCAATGCGTGAGGAACATTGCGCGCTCTGAAAAATTTCGGTTGCGCGTTGACTTTCAGTTCCAAATGTGCTTCATAGTTTTTAGCGGAACCTAAGCCCGGTGCAAAAATGTCTGCAAATTCTTCACACAGACGAGAAACACTGTCTGAAGGCACAGTCTGATTCACTGATAGGACCTGATTTACTATAGACATGTTAAACAACTGAAATAAATCTAAACCAAACAAGTTCACTGCAGTAGAAGAACGAAGAACGTAAAATGACACAAGTTTTGTTTGTCCCTTGTATGTTGCAAGAAGGCTGCACTGTCCTAACACAGGGATATTCTGACCTGAATAACTATTTAACTGAAGATTTGCGGCACGCAACGGAGGTTTGCCCAGTCGATTGTACGTGTCGTGATTGAGCAATGAAACTGCAGCTCCGGTATCGAGCTGGAATGGTATGACGTTGCCATTAAAGTCCAAATCTACAAAAAGTTCACTGTCCTGCTGACGACAAGAGCGACTGTCTCGTGCAATTTGAACCGATACAGGTACAGCAACTCTTGCTAATAGACGTGATTTCTGGCGACGTCGACGCACACTTTGTGTGGGACGAACACAGTCACTGTTTGAGAAAGTGGCACTGGACGGGGTGGAATTAACTACATGAATGTCCATAGGCGAAGGTCCACGAGCCTGAGTGTCCTTGGTTCGATTCCGGCGCGAAGCAAAGGACCTGGAATGATTAAGAGTGTCTGATCTGAGCTTTTCCTGGCAAACACTTTGAACATGTCCTTTTTTATTACAGTAAAAACAAATAGCTTGGCGTGACGGGCAATTGTCACGCGAATGTCTAGTTGCACACCATGGGCATGATTTCACTGCATTTGTATGCCGGCGCGGCACACCTGGTTTAGAGCGTGGCGGCAGCTGCGTGGACGTGCGCGAGGGCAGTGTATCGGTCCGTGCAGCGCGCCCGGCGGGCCGGTTAATGTTACACACGGCTGGGGAAGTTGCAAATGATTCCTGAGCAAAGTCAAGCGTGTCTTGTCTATCCAATATGTCTATCACTTGTTGAAGGGAGGGATTAACTAGTTTCAAAATCTGTTCCCGTATACGAATATCAGAAACGTTCTGTGCAATTGCATCACGTACCATTGTATCTGAATAGGGGAGTCCACATTCACACACAAAAGCACAATCCCTTGTAAGGCCTTGCAAAGTTGCAACCACTCCCTATTAGTTTGACCGGCCGTACGTTTTGTACGAAAGAAAGTATACCTTTTTGCAACGACATTGACTGTTTCTTTGAAATAGGCATCTAAAGCAGACAAAATTTCTTCGTAGGACAGAGTTGCTACGTCGCGTCGGGGAAATAATTTCACTATCACACGGTACGTTTGCACCCCTACACACGCCAATAAATGAGGCTGCCGCTCGTTACCTTGAATTCTGTAGGCGGCGAGATGAAATCCAAACTGGCGTGACCACTCCGTCCATGTTTCCTCGTATGCTTGAAAATTACGGAATGGTGGTGCAACTGCATGTTGTGGCTGCAATAGCGATGAAGCGGCGGCTGCCGCATCGGTTTGCAGTGCACGTTGACCCTGGACGAGCTGTCCAAGGGCATCCAATAACGCCTGCGTCTGCTGATTCTGCAAGCGATAAAATTCGGACAGTACATCTGGCGAAGCCATGACACAAGTAAATGTAAGCAATTAGAAAGAACAAGACCCTTTCCGTTGACTCGTCGCCAAAAAATGTTGTGTCTAGACAAGACAGCCTAGACACAATGAGAGGAAGCCGAAAGGCACGCGCTTAGTTCACGCAGGCAAGAGATAGGTCTGTAACAGGATACGTAATGAATGCTATAAAGAAAAGTACGTAGCTTCTGTAATACTTAACTTTAATCCATCCTTGGTACATCTGGAGATTGTGGCGATACAAGTGAGACTCTTTAGATACATGCAATGTTACTAATGGCGCCTTGCTAGGTCGTAGCCATTGACTTAGCTGAAGGCTATTCTATCTATTGGCTCGGCTAATGAGCAATGCTTCGTCCGTATAGTCGCTAGCAAAGTCGTCCGTACAACTGGGGCGAGTGCTAGTCCTTATCTCGAGACCTGCCTTGTGGTGGCGCTCGGTCTGCGATCACACAGTGGCGACACGCGGGTCCGACATGTACTAATGGACCGCGGCTGATTTAAAGCTGCCACCTAGCAAGTGTGGTGTCTGGCGGTGACACGACAGTAGCAGTGTTACTGGAGTCAACAATAAAATACATGATTTATCGTAATCTTCCTAGCCTGCGTTACCTGCTTGAGTGCTTTAGTCCATGATTTAATTACTACTTACAGACACTGAAACTTCCGGCGCCACAGCGTTCACCGCGTCCGCACATTAAGCGTAGCGAAACACTCTGCACAGCTGACCACTGTACGCCGCAAAACAGCCCTCTTTTGGTCTCCGTTTACACCCCTTAAAATGAACTGCTGAATATTCACCCGTTATAATCCTCTTGAATATTTTCTTGGAAAATTCGTGATGAATTTAGTAGCAATATATCAATGTGGAGCGCCGGCCGGAGTGGCCGTGCGGTTCTCGGCGCTACAATCTGGAACCGAGCGACCGCTACGGTCGCAGGTTCGAATCCTGCCTCGGGCATGGATGTATGTGATGTCCTTAGGTTAGTTAGGTTTCATTAGTTCTAAGTTCTAGGCGACTGATGACCTCAGAAGTTAAGTCGCATAGTGCTCAGAGCCATTTGAACCATTTAATGTGGAGCACTTTGCACTTACATAACCACACTCGGTCCAAAGGCAAGGAGCGTGATACGGAAGTCATGGTCCCCTTTCGTGCAGCCCTTGACCTGCCAAAGAAAATTTACTTAACATATTTATATTTTTACGCATATCAGTTTCAGAGTTTCTCAGTTAATTTTCGGAATATGAGGTGGCACAACAGCTAAGTGGTATAAAAATGGTAAGACTTCATGCAAATTTGCAAACTGAAAACAAGACACGTTTCACGTGCTCACCAGGAGGGGACTGGGGCCTCACCAACCGCAGAAAATATTCGAGCGTACTAAGGAGGCCCAATTATTGCTGAACGTACCCACTGCCAAGACGATAACCTGCATGGCTTGTGAACACACGGTTGCAACCGGCAAATTACAGGTGGTTCAGTAACGCAGTAGAGAAAGGTAAACATTCTCCTCTTATTAGAAGTAAAAGCAGAGAGAAGGACGTTCCCTAACGGAAGTGGAAATGACTAACATGTTCGTATAAAGATCGTTTCTGGAACTTTGTACACGAACATAGTGGTGAGTGAAAGACTGATAATGGCGAGCGCACTTCAATTTTTTATCGTAAAAAACTATGGAGCAGCCAATAATCAGAGTGATCCATCTTAGTCTAGTTCTTACATCAGTTATGTGAGACGAATTTTTGTAGTATTTCAAAGAATGCTCTTAAAATAATATCTATTTTTTTACTTACCATTTATAAGAAATTAAGCCAAAGCAATGAATTAAGCACCAATATAAACATATTGTTTTTATAGGAGTGCATCGATATGTATTAATACAGGTCTTTCAGGCTTCCAGCAAAGTCCAGTGGCTTAAAATCCACAAGCTTTCGGCCAAGTACTCATCGGCCATTGTCAAGTGGTGATTGTCTTCCAGTTGCTGCTGCCGTCCTTATATAGCCGCGCTGCCTTCCGTGACGTCACTGGACCCACTCCGGGACCATACCTGTATATGGCAATGATTGCTTTGTGCGGCCGCCGTGCCCGCTTCAACCATCCGGCCGCCGGAACCAACGCTGTGCTTAGCTGCGGGCCGCCGTCTGTATTGAGCGTGCTGTCATAAATGTTTATTTCGATCGCTTCTTTAATTATGCTACCCCAGAAACTGTTAGTCAGTGTGTTAACAGATGTCTCGTCGAACGCAATACGATGAACGTTTACAAATGCATGCTCTTCTATTGCTGATTATTTCTCTGTGTACCGTAGACGAAAACGTCTCTCGTGTTCTACATAGCGCTGTTTAATGGTACGCACCGTCTGTCCGACGTATCTACACCCACATGGTATTTTATATACTCCTGACGTTTTCAGGCCTCCGTCGTCTGTCACAGAAGTCAACAGTTGTCGAATTTTTGCTAGAGCCCTGAACACCGAATCGATTTTATGCCTCTTTAGGAGCTGGCTTATCTTTCATGTTACTGGGTCACAGAACGACAAGAACGCAAACTTCTTAGAGTCCTCCTTAGAGTCTTTCTGCTTACGTATTGTTGGAAAGATGAATTGGGAAATCCGGCGGTTGTTGTAGCCGTTTTCCTTGAATATTGTCCGTCAGTGGCTCTGTTCCTTCGGCCAGTTTTCGGAATATGAGACGGTTTCGGCTCGATGCACTAAGGTCCTCAGAACAGAAGTCTTCTGCGACGGATGTTGATAGCTGTTAGCGTGCAGATATCGGTTTTTGTGAGTAAACGCTGCGGTGGAGACACCCATTTGCTTTGCTTCGGACGAGGACATCAAGTAATGGCCAGGCACCATTTGTCTGTATCTCCATCGTCAACTTGATGTTGTCATGGATGTTGTTGCTGTGGTCCAAGAATTCTCCCAGCATTTCACGTGCATGAGACCAGACAACGAACGTGTTGTCGACGTAAGGATAAATGTAACTAGGCTTTTCAGGAGCCATTGTAATATCTCTTTATATTCGATGACTTATTCTGATACAATTCTACCCTTGAATGACGTTTACAAATTTTCTATCTTCATACTCGCAGACTCCATGCGCAAAATAGTTTCATACAATAGCTATGCCATGAGCGCATAATTATTCTTTGTCGTACTCTCTCTGGTGGTTGTTCCAAAAAAAAAAAAAAAAATTCCGAGATTGTCTTCGTGCCGATTAGCCTGAGTTTTGTTTGAAAAACTGTAATATGATTATTGAGATTTATGACAGAAGATAACTGATACGAAATTGTACGATTAAAAGGGAAATATATATATATATATATATATATATATATATATATATATATATATATATATATATATATATATATATCGCTCCTTCATACAAAAGGTGCGTATTTGACATTTGAGAATTAATGATATTCATCGATATATTGCGTAGTTGTTAATTAGAAGGGAACTTCCGAAAGACTGGATACGAACCGACATTTAATAATCCAAGAGCTCCATCACTTCTTCGGAAGGTTAATCTTCATCAAAGCCAAATATCCGCTTGATCTGAGGTTTCCCGACTGATTATACAACGCCCCCAAAATTACGAGGCATTTTATTTGTACAGATTAGCAGACTGCCGCAAAGCACGAGCCTGCAGAGAAGGAGAATCATCGCCTGATTTCAGTCTAACAAGTAAAATTTCTGAATCATTTTGAGTGACTAAGCTATGACTGTGTTTCCTATCATGAATGATTGATTGCTCAAACGAATTGAGAACTACATAGATAGGAGGAAAAATTACAGTGGCGCCAGTGTGACAGGACTCCCTTGGATTGTTATATAATATATCTATTTTTTGGTTCATGAAAACCAACGAGAACGAGAGGTAACTAATCTGAAGAGAGATTCGGTGCCCACAGTAAAAGATTTCTGATACCAAGAAACGATTCAACTATTGGACAACACCGATACTACAGAGCAAGGCCAGAGAAATCTAATTTTTTTTTGTCCTGTAGTTAAAATTGTTTGAAATCAATTCAGAAAGAACTTTTTTCCAGATAGTAGTTAGATTGTAGAACTGTATATTGTGCGATTTTCGTATCTGGACATTGAACTGTATACCATCTGTGAAGTAATTTGAAAGTTAAGTGTGTCTACGACAGTGAATTTGAAACTGTATTTAGTGACTAGATACTGATATTGACAGTTATTTAATGGTATTGACTAGAGCGGCATTTAAAATGTCATTGAATCAGCAACGAGAAGTGCAACAGCCTTCAGCTGTTCACAGAAGCAGAGGCCACGGATAGCAATTCTGAGACTGTTGTGGCTAGTGGTAGCAATATAAATAATCCCGCTGTTTCAGAAAACATTCATACAACAGCTGATCAGATGGTTGTTGACACATTAGTTGTTATTATGCAACAGTTGTCTCTATTAGCCGAAGGCCAAGTGGAGGTAAAACGAGACTTATCCGTTATACAAAATGAAATCCAAAATCAATTAGCCGAAAATCGAACAGAATTACAAAATCAATTAAGAGCAACCTTTACCGAATCAGGTCAGAGATTAAATACCCAGACACAGGAAATAAAAGAATAGGCAGAAAGGACCGAACAGAATCTTATTGCTCAAATTGAGCAGGCCGCCAACAATGCCAAGAAAACAATAGTAAATTAAAAGCGGAACTAACCGAATATGTATCCGTCAAAATTGACACGATACAAAAACAAGTAGAACTGTTTCCTCAAGTTATACACGCTCAAGAGGACATACAGTGTTCCGTAGCTATGATACCAGAAATTATAGAATCCCAAGATAATCTAAAGAAGCAATTTGATGAAGTGAAGGTAAAACAGGAGACAGTGGAACATAGAATGAATGTACTTGCGGGAAAGTTTTCAGAAATGACATTAGAGCGGCAAAATTATCCTTCGGAAACCATAGAAGAAACTGTGAAAGTAGCTTTACAGTCAATTTCCGAGAGTTCCGAGGAGAATTTTTTCAACAAAGGGTTAAAGGAAGTTCGTGAACAACTTGGCGAAGAATTCTCGCGTTGGAAAGGAAATATCGAAAGATCAATAAATCTCTCGCAGGAGGATTTAGAAACAGCGAGAAGTAGGAAACAAAATTCTCAGTCTGCGCGTGACATTCCGTCCACGTTAAGATCCGATGTAGACAGAACTGGAACGTCACAAGTTAGATTCGATATAACGGATAGCCACAGGGAAAAGTACGAACAGGATGATTTCTGGAATCGTAGTACCGTTGAGGAGAAGATGATTAAACAGGGACAATTTCAAATCTTTAACCCTGACAAAAAGAATGTTCATCCTGTAGTCTTTATTCGAAGTTTCAGAGGTCTATTTCCACAATCTTGGACTGAATGGCAAAAGTTTAATTTTGTATCTGGAAATATACAAGGATCAGGAGCATTGTGGGCATCCGAACAAACATCTTCTTGTAAATGTTACAAAGAATTTGAGCAGGCTTTTCTAGCAAAATATTGGCCTGCTGGAATACAATAAAGACTTAGGCAGGAAGTATTATATCCTGAGCCTTTCTCATTTTCTAGAGGATCTCTAAAGAGATATTTTGAGAAATACATTAATAAATCTTTGTATTGGGATGTACCGATTCCTTTGCCGGATATACTTAGGATACTCAAGTCCAGACTACCCACCAGTATAAGGAATCAGCTGTTATATATAAATGATAAGGATACAGACTCATTTATGACTACGCTTGATCATATTGATATAATTGAGGAGGGCAATAAAAGGGCAAGAGAAATGTCATATCAAAGAAGAGCAATAGAAGCGAATCCGAGCTGCAACTCGAATGGGAATGGCAGTAATGGTAGCAGTAACAATAATCATAACCAACTACACTCTCTGAGGAGACTTATAAATGGACAAAATGCAAAAAATTATTACTATCATAATGGAAACTTTAGTAATGGTGCTATTGAGGGGCTATTTGAGGAACAATAGGAATTTTAATCGATATAATCCAATGTATGGCGACAAAAGACAGGTCTACCGACACCAGAAGAACAACAACAATAATTACACGAATCAAGCAAGACAATATAGGCCGAATTCACCACATAAACCGTTAATCACTGAAGTAGCTGAAGAGACAAATACCAATCGGACCAACAATCAGTCAAACTAAACATACCGCATCGTGCCCTGGAGGAGCGGTCAGGGGACGTGTTAGGGGCGAAACAGTAAAATTACAATTGTTAAGATATAATGATGGTGAGCTGTTGGCTGAAGAGTTAACAAAGGATTTAATAACGTGTCATAATGACAGATCGAGTGTTCCGGTATCGGAAGTATTTGTTGAAATAGAGGAAGTTCCAACGAATGTGATATTAGACACCGCCGCTTCCGCCAATGTCATCTCAGGCGCTCTTTTCAGGAGAATTATTTGGAAGAAGAAGGTACCAATTTTGCCGGTATAGAACTGCAAAATCATCGGAGCTGTTGGAGCACGCTCTCCCAATGTCAAAATACAAACACAATTAGAGATGAAAATGGGAAATGTAGCAATAAAATGCACGTTACTTGTAGTAGAGAAGTTATTAGTGGACTGTATTCTTGGTATTGGGAGTATGCAGGAGTACGATTGCCAGATTGATTTTTTGGAAGGAATAGTTAAATTTAGATTAAATTGAGAAGAGATAGCACTGGGTTTAAATAGAAAGGAGACGGTGCATGAGAAATATTGTCGCGGTGCCATAAGTCAATTAATTGACACTACAAACGGTCGTTGGAAGGAGCTTTCAAAGGATTTGATACAACAGGAGAACTTTAACCAAACAACAATGATAAAAGCTAGTGAATCAAATCAGCTTACCGGAGAACAAAGGCAGCAGCTTCATTATTTGTTAGAGGCATATGAAGAGATTTTTGATGAGAAACCAGGAATTATTAAAGGGTATATTTGTCACCTACAAGTGAAGGCATATCAGACTTACTGTTACACGCATTATCCGATCCCCTGGCGTTTAAAACAATCTGTTCAAAGGGAGATAAATAGAATGTTAGAATGGAACTTGATTGAGCCATCAACTAGTCCATATTGTTCTCCGCTTTTAGTCGTTCCAAAACCTGGAGGCAACGTAAGGTTAGTCCTGGATGCGAGAGAGATTAATAAAATAATAGTACCTGTAAGAACTCACCCGCAAAATATAGATGAATTAATTCAAAATTTCCAGGATGTTTCGTACTTAACTAGTGTTGATTTGAAAAGTTCGTACTGGCAGGTCCAAATGGATGAAGAATCTAGGAAATAAACCGCATTTATCTATGCTGGGAGAAGTTACCAATTTAGAGTTGTCCCGTTCGGACTTAATATTAGTGCCGGAATATTTATTTCAGCGTTGGATTATGTTCTTGAACCAGAATGGCGTAGTCGTATAACTGTGTTTGTTGACGACTTATTAATAGCCACGAAAACATGGAAGAGCATTTGCATATTTTGGAAGGGATTTTTGCTGTTTTCAAGAAAACCGGAATTACAGTAAACTTACAAAAGTCTCTTTTTGCTTTGCCACAAATTAAGTTCTTAGGACATACGATAGATGCGAAAGGTATCCTGCCTACCGAGAAGAAGATAAGTGCAATTCGAAATTTTCCATCACCACGGAATAAAAGACAGCTGAAGGGATTTATAGGTACGGCATCGTTCTTCCGTCGTTTCATAAAGACTCAGGCCATGAATTCTGAGGCCTGAAACTGGCTTCTACGGAAGGATGTGCCATGGCATTGGACTGAAGAATGTGAACTAGCTTTTCGAGACATTAAAGACCAACTCGTTAACTCATCCTTATTATATCACCCTGATATGAAATGTGAGTTCTGTCTGTCCACGGATTCATCGGATGTTGGATTAGGTGCTTGTCTCTCCAAATAAGGAAAATAAAAGGGGTACCAACATTCTGCCCGAAAGCATTTGCTAGTCGAGTGTTATCGCCCTGTGAAAGAGCCTATACGACCACAGAACATGAAGCACTTGCAGTTATCCGGGCATTAAAGAAGTTTAACTATTATTTATATGGTTCGAAAACGATTGTATATTGTGACCATCAATCACTAACCTTTTTGCAAACATGTAAATTATTACATCCCAGACTGTCACGTTGGACAATGATACAACAACAGTACCAATTTAAAATTATTCATGTATCTGGCAAAGAAAATATTATTGCGGATACACTGTGAAGATCCCCAGAAGGTTTAACGCCGGAAATAGAATCAGTAAATACTTCGGATTTTCCAGTATTACTGTTGCAGGACAATATCTACAAGACTTATTATGTACATCTTTGTAGAGATATGGGAAATTTACAACGAAAAGACCCTCGATGGAAGAAGATAATTCAGCTAAAGGAACGACAAAATTTAAGGGCTAGTTTAGATCATTATAAATTAGTAAAAGGGGTATTATTCTTCAGATGTGGGAAGGACAACAACCCACGGTGGTGTGCATGCATCCCGAAGGAATATGAGGAAAAATTAATTTGGTTTACCCACTTATCATGGGGACATTTTGGTGTAATTAAATGTGCCAATAAAATAGGAGCATACTGTTATTTTCCGAATATTCGGAGAAAAGTGCACCAAACAATACAAAACTGTTTACTCTGTCAAAAGGCAAAACCGGATAATAGGAGTAGTAAGCATGTTCTGCATTCAATTATTCCACGAGAGCCAAGGGCGTTAATTTCGTGTGATATCTGCGGCCCTCTCCCACGATCAAGAGAAGGAGTCAAATTCATTGTTGGATTCTTTGACGTGTTTACAAAATATGTAAAACTATATCCATTAAAGTGTGCTACTGCCAGAGCTGTTGTAGTGAGATTGGTGCGTGACTATCTTCCGCATGTAGGTTTACCGAAATCAATAATTACAGATAATGCCAGAATTTTTACTGGGTTTAAATGGAAGCAAACATTAACACAGCTTGGTATTCGACAAATTTTGATATCATATTACCATCCACAAGGTAGTCCAATAGAACGAGTTTTCCGAGAATTAAACCGATTTATGCGTACATACTGTCACAGTAAACAAACATCATGGGCTGATTATTTGTCTGAATTTGAACAAATATTTAATAATCTGACACATACCTCAACTAACTTTACTCCAACAGAGCTTATGTTTAGTCAGATTGAAAAGAACTTCCCGATAAACCATCTGCCAAAGTATGAAGACCAGAATTTAAAATGGGAGGAAAAGATTCGACTCGCACTTGTCAATTTAACTAAAAAGGCAATACAACGGAAATTGACATATGATAAACGGAATCACCGGATTCAGACGTTTCATCTTGGAGAAAAGGTTTTATTGAGGCGACACATCCATTCCTCGAAACTGATGAAGAACATAAAGAAATGGAATCTTATTTATACCGGACCATATATTATTGTAAATATACTAAATCCTGGATCATACTTGTTGGCATATCCCGAATCGAAAAGAATAAAGGGATTATTCCTCCATAATGATATTAAGAAATTTTTTGAAGGATCGTAGATCTGTGATGGAGGACAATTTAGAGTGGAATTTGACTATGAATCGAATGTGTATATAAATATCAAGATGTTAATGCTGTTTAGAGGGTAAGAGACATTGAGATTACTCCTGTGATAGGTTAAGAGACAGTGAGATTACTCCTGTGATAGGTTAAAAGACACTGAAATTACTCCTGTGATAGTTTAGCATAAAATTTTAAGATAGGTAGAAGAATTTGTTAATTATTAGTGTTTGTAAGTGTGGACTATGAGCAGAAGCCATAGTGATATACAATGAAAGTGCATCTACATTTCCTCAAGACACGGCACTTATGTGAGAATTGCATGTGAAACTTGAACAGTGCGGGATATATAGGTAAATACGCTGTGTGTATGATGTGCGCTGTTCACGTGAGAAAACAAATGAACTGTGAAACGGAGCAACAGTCGATAATGTCACTGCTGCAAACAATTGAAGAAACTCTCTGGTTCCGCGAGAGAAAGTTATTATAATTTTTAGATTTTTCATTATGCCTTCTCTACCACGAGAATTAATTTAAGAATATTAATTAACATTTTAAGAATAGCAGTTTGTGTGTTCCATATTATGGACATAATTGTTGAAATATATTTCCATAAATGTTCATGAGAGAATGAAGAAGATTCTGCGAGTGGTTCATTTGTTAAATGAAAATACGTCATCATTGATGATATTTATTTGCAGGCGGATCTATAAATCAATTAATTATAAGGATAATGAAAATATTTCAGAGAATTTTTTCTAGAAATTATTCCCTTTGCGGAGTCCGTGTCATATGATTATGTATAAAATTTTTCATCGCGTGTAAACTTAAATTTTATCCATAATTTCGTAATTGAAAGCAAACCTCGGACACATTCAATGCTCTACTTCCACCTGCACTATAACAAAACGAAGATTTGATTTTAAAAAAAATAGCGAGGAATACATTCGATATGAGTTACTCTTAGCGTGGTCTAGGGGTAGCGTCTTTGATTCACAATCAAAACGTCTTCGGTCCCGGGTTCGATCCCCACCACTGCCTAAATTTTGATAAATAATCAGCATTCGCGGCCGAAGACTTCCGGCATAAGAAGTCAGCCTCATTCTGCCAACGGCCTTGTCAAAGAGGGCAGAGAAGCGGATAGAGGTTCAGGGCACTCTCTTGTCTTAGGGGTGGGAAATTGCCCCTAAAGGCGGAAGAATCAGCAATGATCAACGACATGAGGATGCAGAAGGCAATGGAAACCACTGCATTAAAGACACGTAACGTGTATCCACAGGACATGCGGCCTGTAATTGAAGAAGTGTCATGATGATCTCTCCATTGGCAAAAGATGCCGGAATAGTCCCACATTCGGATCTCCGGGAGGGGACTGCCAAGGGGGAGGTTACCATGAGAAAAAGATTGAATAATCAACGAAAGGATAACGTTCTACGAGTCGGGGCGTGGAATGTCAGAAGCTTGAACGTGGTAGGGAAACTAGAAAATCTGAAAAGGGATATGCAAAGGCTCAGTCTATATATAGTAGTGGTCAGTGAAGTGAAGTGGAAGGAAGACAAGGATTTCTGGTCAGATGAGTATCGGGTAATATCAACAGCAGCAGAAAATGGTATAACAGGTGTAGGATTCGTTATGAATAGGAAGGTAGGGCAGGGGGTGTGTTACTGTGAACAGTTCAGTGACTGGGTTGTTCTAATCAGAATCGACAGCAGACCAACACCGACAACGATAGTTCAGGTATACATGCCGACGTCGCAAGCTGAAGATGAACAGATAAAGTGTATGAGGATATTGAAAGGGTAATGCAGTATGTAAAGGGGGACGAAAATCTAATAGTCATGGGCGACTGGAATGTAGTTGTAGGGGAAGGAGTAGAAGAAGATGTTACAGGAGAATATGGGTTTGGGACAAGGAATGAAGAGGAGAAAGACTAATTGAGTTCTGTAACAAGTTTTAGCTAGTAATAGCGAATACCCTGTTCAAGAATCACAAGAGGAGGAGGTATACTTGGAAAAGGTCGGGAGTTACGGGAACATTTCAATTAGATTACATCATAGTCAGACAGAGATTCCGAAATCAGATACTGGATTGCAAGGCATACCCAGGAGCAGATATAGACTCAGATCACAATATAGTAGTGATGAAGAGTAGGCTGAAGTTCAAGACATTAGTCAGGAAGAATCAATACGCAAAGAAGTTGGATACGGAAGTACTAAGGAATGACGAGATACGTTTGAACTTCTCTAACGCTATACACACACCAACAAGCAATAGCGCAGTAGGCAGTACAGTTGAAGAGGAATGGACATCTCCAAATAGGGTCATCACAGAAGTTGGGAAGGAAAACATAGGTACAAAGAAGGTATCTACGAAGGAACCATGGGTAACAGAAGAAATACTTCAGTTGATTGATGAAAGGGGTAAGTACAAACAGGTTCCGGGAAAATCAGGAATACAGAAATACAAGTCGCTGAGGAATGAAATAAATAGGAAGTGCAGGGAAGTTAAGACGAAATGGCTACAGGAAAAATGTGAAGACATCGAAGAAGATATGATTGTCGCAAGGACAGACTCAGCATACAGGAAAGTCAAAACAACCTTTGGTGACATTAAAAGCAACGGTGGTAACATTAAGAGTGCAACAGGAATTCCACTGTTAAATGCAGAGGAGAGATCGGGTAGGTGGAAAGAACACATTGAAAGCCTCTATGAGGATGAAGATTTGTCTGATATGATAGAAGAAGAAACAGGAGTCGATTTAGAAGAGATAGGGGATCCAGTATTAGAATCGGAATTTAAAAGAGCTTTGGAGGACTTACGGTCAAATAAAGCAGAAGGAATAGATAACATTCCATCAGAATTTCTAAATTCATTGGGGGAAGTGGCAACAAAACGACTATTCACGTTGGTGTGTAGAATATATGAGTCTGGCGTTATACCATCTGACTTTCACAATTCCGAAGACGGCAAGAGCTGACAAGTGCGAGAATTATCGCACAATCAGCTTAACAGCTCATGCATCGAAGCTGCTTACAAGAATAATATACAGAAGAATGGAAAAGAAAATTGAGAATGCGCTAGGTGACGATCAGTTTGGCTTTAGGAAAAGTAAAGGGACGAGAGAGGCAATTCTGACGTTACGGCTAACAATGGAAAAATCAAGACACTTTCATAGTATTTGTCGACCTGGAAAAAGCGTTCGACAATATAAAATGGTGCAAGCTGTTCGAGATTCTGAAAAATGTAGGGTTGAGCTATAGGGAGAGACAGGTCATGTACAATATGTACAACAACCAAGAGGGAAGCAATGATGGAAATAAAGGAAAGGTTCAGGAGTGGAATTAAAATACAAGGTGAAAGGATATCAATGATACGATTCGCTGATGACATTGCTATCCTGAGTGAAAGTGAAGAAGAATTAAATGATCTGCTGAACGGAATGAACAGTCTAATCAGTACACAGTATGGTTTGAGAGTAAATCGGAGAAAGACGAAGGTAATGAGAAGTAGTAGAAATGAGAACAGCGAGAAACTTAACATCAGGATTGATGGTCACGAAGTTAATGAAGTTAAGAAATTCTGCTACATAGGCAGTAAAATAACCAGTGATGGACGGAGCAAAAAGGACATCAAAAGCAGACTCGCTATGGCAAAAAGGCATTTCTGGCCAAGAGAAGTCTACTAATATCAAACAGCGGCCTTAATTTGAGGAAGAAATTTCCGAGGATGTATGTCTGGAGTACAGCATTGTATGGTAGTGAAACATGGACTGTGGGAAAACCGGAACAGAAGAGAATCGAAGCATTTGAGATGTGGTGCTATAGACGAATGTTGAAAATTAGGTGGACTGATACGGTAAGGAATGAGGAGGTTCTACGCAGAATCGGAGAGGAAAGGAATATGTGGAAAACACTGATAAGGAGAAGTGACAGTATGATAGGAGATCTGTTAGACATGAGGGAATGACTTCCATGGTACTAGAGGGAGCTGTAGAGGGCAAAAACTGTAGAGGAAGACAGAGATTGGAATACGTCAAGCAAATAATTGAGGACGTTGGTTGCAAGTGCTACTCTGAGATGAAGATGTTAGCACAGGAAAGGAATTCGTGGCGGGCCGCATAAAAACCAGTCAGTAGACTGATGACAAAAAAAAAAAAATGAGCTACAACCAAATTTAAATACCCACAGTCTATTTGGCAATGTTGTGGACAATCAGCATTTGTAATGCAAAACAACTTTGGCATTGAGGACTACAAAAAAAAAAAATCGCGATTGTCAGGACTGATGGATGTTCCAGTCTAGTACAGATGGAAGAATATAAGAATCCACTCCGATTTTCAGTTCAAAGATGAAATATGGACTTCGTTGCCTTAACCCACTCTCTTCCAGCGATTTATTCAGTCAGAACCTTTTCTTATTCCACTTTAAACGTGTTCCATTTTCACATCCCTGACATCTTTTCCTGAGATCATCTAGTTGTTTCTACAGCACATTACCATCTTCTATCCTGTACCATAAGCCATCGCCTGTCCTCCGTGCAGCCTCCACCAAACGCTGCACGTCACCTACCCGCTGTCCGTACCTAGTGTTCCTGTTCCATCGACTTCACAACGTGATCGCCGGCTACATCGTCGGCTATGGAGCTTCCATATATTTCAAAATTACTGGATTTAGGCTGTCCTATCTTCTTTAATACCTGAGCTGGGTCTATTCTTCCGGGTTTTCCAGGGTTTCCCTGTGAAGGCCAGTTCCCAAATGGGTAGACCTTTTTCGTAATTACACCAATCTACATATTCCCTGGTTATGTACTTGGGTTGCGGGTATACCCCGGTACATGTAAAAGCTACAGCTTAGGTATTCTCGTAACTTACTGTCCTAACATGATACTCACACTCTCTATAGTAAAATTCTATTAATTCAAAATATTCCTCTTTTGAATAAACAAACCAACACATTTTTCCTGTTAGCTCGCAAAGTGTATTGTCAATAAGGTTGCTCGCTGCGAAGGGCAATTGTAATATCTCTTTATATTCGATGAATTATTCTGATAAAATTCTACCCTTGGATGACGTTTACAAATTTTCTATCTTCATACTCGCAGAATCCATGCGCAAAATAGTTTCATACAATAGCTATGCCATGAGTGTATAATTATTCTTTGTAGTACTCTCTCTGGTGGTAGTTAGATATAAAAAAAGTTTCCGAGATTGTCTTCGTGCCGATTAGCCTGAGTTTTGTTTGAAGAACTGTAATCTGTTTATTGAGATTTATGACAGAAGATAACTGATACGAAATTGTACGATTAAAAGGGAAGACTATTCCACGTTTTGCCTATGTGAGCCATCATATAAACATTGCTGCTGCCAAGAAAATATTTAGGTCGTGCCATCTTCTCCCTATTGCGAGAGAGGATACTTCATACTAGAAATCAGTTGGATACAAACGGACGCGAGCGAATGACCGTCCACTTGCGGTTGTCGGGGTCACTCTCGGCCTTGGACTGGGAATGGATTGATGCTGCCACAGTAGCACAACAAATGTCATCACAGAGGACAACCACGGAAAGGCAGAAAGGGAAACTCGGCCGGCTTTCACAGGAACAGCATGGAGCGGATCGGAAAACAACAGAGTGCGCCGTTATCAACTTGACGACAAGAAACACCGACGCGGGTGCCATGTCGGCTGTCAAGAAGGGACTTAATTATGCACCATCGACAGAGAGTATTCCGTTTGCTGGCATAATAAGTGGCGTGAAACAAGCAGTTCACTAGGTGCCCAGTGAAACGGCAGAAGAAAATCGTCGTGAAATGAGCCACATTCTTTCTAAATCCCAGCCGCCGACTATGAACATGTCAAGAGCTGAGCGTAATGGTCTTCGTGAACTCCGCACTGATCCAAACTTCGTAGTCCTGCCAGCTGACAAGGGCAATGCAGCCGTCATTATGGAACGAGCCGACCATAACTGGAGGATTTGGTCGATGCTGGAGGAGGAGATATATCAAAAACTGTCAAAGGGCCCAGCTTCAAGGATAATTAGGAAGACGTCGGAGTTTCTCAAGACGTATTCGTTGCAAGATAATGTCATAAAAAATCTCCTCCCTCGAGCACCTCGACCACCTGAATTGTATGTCCTTCCGAAGGTTCACAAGAGGATCACTCTTCTACGTCCCATCGTGAGCCAAATTGCATCGCCGACATACAGACTCACGAAACACCTGGCGCACCTCCTTAAACCTTACGTTGGTCACTGTGTGCACCACATCAAGAAAACAGCCGACTTCATCAGTCGAATTAAATGCCTGCGTCTTGGAGAAGGGGATATTATGGTCAGCTTTGATGTAGTGTCATTGTTCACGCGTGTTCCCATTAAAGACACTTTAGATCTGCTCTCCCAGATAATTTCCATGTTAGAGCTCATTTTAGTTTCGTCAGTATGTACTCTACTTCCTAGATTCACCGCCAGTTGGCCCAATTGAAGGAAGGTAATGTTGACTTCGGTGCTTGTGTTGACATGCGACTCATTGCTCTACAGTACTAGCATGAAGCACATCAGTACGTAGCATCAACAGGTTAGTGTTCATCACGAACGTCGTTTTGCAGTCAGTGCAATGTTTACAAATGCGGAGTTGGCAGATGCCCATTTGATGTATGGATTAGCACGGGGCAATAGCCGTGGCGCGGTACGTTTGTATCGAGACAGATTTCCAGAACGAAGGTGTCCCGACAGGAAGACGTTCGAAGCAATTGATCGGCGTCTTATGGAGCACGGAACATTCCAGCCTATGACTCGCGACTGGGGAAGACCTAGAACGACGAGGACACCTGCAATGGAGGAGGCAATTCTTCGTGCAGTAGACGATAACCCTAATGTCAGCGTCAGAGAAGTTGTTGCTGTACAATGTAACGTTGACCACGTCACTGTATGGAGAGTGGAGAGTACTACGG
This sequence comes from Schistocerca piceifrons, assembly GCF_021461385.2. Taxonomy (NCBI): domain Eukaryota; kingdom Metazoa; phylum Arthropoda; class Insecta; order Orthoptera; family Acrididae; genus Schistocerca; species Schistocerca piceifrons. The sequence continues at coordinate 807,999,637 of NC_060138.1, forward strand.
GAGAACCAGTTGTTTCCGTACGTTGTACAGCTTGTGCAGGCACTATCAGCAGCTGATTGGCCTCCATGGGTACACTTCTGCGAATGGTTCATCCAACAATGTGTCAAACCTCATTTCAGTGCAAATGTTCTCTTTATGGATGAGGCTTCATTCCAACGTGATCAAATTGTAAATTTTCACAATCAACATGTGTGGGCTGACGAGAATCCGCACGCAATTGTGCAATCACGTCATCAACACAGATTTTCTGTGAACGTTAGGGCAGGCATTGTTGGTGATGTCTTGATTGGGCCCCATGTTCTTCCACCTACGCTCAAAGGAGCACTTTATCATGATTTCATACGGGATACTCTACCTGTGCTGCTAGAACATGTGCCTTTACAAGTACGACACAACATGTGGTTCATGCACGATGGAGCTCCTGCACATTTCTATCGAAGTGTTCGTACGCTTCTCAACAACAGATTCGGTGACCGATGGATTGGTAGAGGCGGACCAATTCTATGGCCTCCACGCTCTCCTGACCTCAACCCTCTTGACTTTCATTTATGGGGGCATTTGAAAGCTCTTGTCTACGCAACCCCGGTACCAAATGTAGAGACTCTTCGTGCTCGTATTGTGGACGGCTGTGGTACTACACGCCATTCTCCAGGGCTGCATCAGTGCATCAGGGATTCCATGCGACGGAGGGTGGATGCGTGTATCCTCGCTAACGGAGGACATTTTGAACATTTCCTGTAACAAAGTGTCTGAAGTCACGCTGGTACGTTCTGTTGCTGTGTGTTTCCATTCCATGATTAATGTGATTTGAAGAGAAGTAATAAAATGAGTTCTAACATGGAAATTAAGCGTTTCCGGACACATGTCCACGTTACATATTTTCTTTCTTTGTGTGTGAGGAATATTTCCTGAAAGTTTGGCCGTACCTTTTTGGAGGGGGGGTGGGAGGGGGCAAGACGGTTTCTTACTTCCTCCTCCTCCTCCCTCTCCGTACATAATAACTATGAACCAGGAATCACAATGTAATTTTCTGCCACCACCACTTTAGCGTAGGATTTTAATAACAAAAACAATAAAATATATTAAATGTTGTGTTTTAAAAACAATATTAATAAATGTTTCTTGGGCTTTAAGCCGCGTCAAGTGGTTTAAAATTAACGAGCTTTTGGCAGAGTACTCATCGGCCATTGTCAAGTGGTGATTGTCTTCCAGTTGCTGCTGCCGTCCTTATATAGCCGCGCTGCCTTCCGTGACGTCACTGGACCCGCTCCGGCACCATACCTGTATATGGTAATGTTTGCTTTGTGCAGCCGCCGCGCCCGCTTCAACCATCCGGCCGCCGGAACCCACGCTGTGCTTAGCTGCAGGCCGCCGTCTGTAATGAGCGTGTTGTCACAAATGTTTATTTCGATCGCTTCCTTAGTTATGCTACCCCAGAAACTGTTAGTCCGTGTCATAATAGATATCTCGTCGTACGCAATACGATGAACGTTTTAATTGCATGCTCTTCTATTGCTGATTATTTCTCTAGGTACCGTAGACGAAAACGTCTCTCGTGTTCTACACAGCGCTGTTCAATGGCACGCACTGTATGTCCGACATAGACCCGTCCACACCCACATGGTATTTTATATACTCCGGGCGTTTTCACGCCTCCGTCGTCTTTCACAGAAGTCAACAGTTGTCGAATTTCTGCTGGAGCCCTGAACACCGAATTGATTTTATGCCTCTTTAGGAGCTGGCTTATCATTCATGTCACTGGGTCACAGAACGGCAAGAACGCAAACTTCTTCGAGTCCTCCTTAGATTCTTTCTGCTTACGTATTTTTGGAAAGATGGCTTGGGAAATCCGGCGGTTGTTGTAGCCGTTTTCCTTGAATATTTTCTGTCAGTGGCTCTGTTCCTTCGGCCAGTTTTCAGAATATGAGACGGTTTCGGCTCGACGCACTAAGGTCCTCAGACAGAAGTCTTCTGCAACGGATGTTGATAGCTGTTAGCGTGCAGATATCGGTCTTTGTGGGTGGGTTTCCGGTAAACGCTGTGGTGGAGACACCCATTTTCTTTCCTCCGGACGAGGACATCAAGTAACGGCTAGGTACCATTTGCCTGTCTCTCCATCGTGAACTTGATGTTGTCATGGATGTTGTTGCTGTGGTTCAAGAATTCTCCCAGCATTTCACGTAAATGAGGTCAGACAACGAACGTGTTGTCGATGTAACGATAAAAGTAACTAGGCTTTTCGGGAGCCGTGTCCAGGGTGATGTTTTCAAAGTACTTCATGAACAGATTAGCTACAACTGGAGCTAATGGGCTTCCCATCGCAACGTCGCCCGTCTTGTTGAAATATTCTCCATCACACAAGAAATACGATGACGCCAGAGTTTGCGTGAATAAATCCACAACAATGTAACACCCTGTATACTGTGCTTTGTCTAGTACAGCGATGTAATTCTGTGAATACTGTCTGTAAATTGTGTTGTTAATAGATATGACACTAAGGACGTAATAAATGAAAACGCCGTATCTGATGCTGAAGATTTACTACATTAAAGACGAAAACGTAGTAAGCGATAAACTTTATATCTTTCATCAATTTGTGGGAGGCGGAGGGAGAGGGGCTGCGGGGCGTAAGTGATATACAGTTTTGAAAATATTTGAAATCAAGTGTAAAGTGTGTTGGAAGTCGCTAAGTACACTCATTCTCAAATACTGGATGAATATAATCCGGTTATTTGCACGCCGGCTTTCTCAAGCCTAACGGCTTCCATGGACAAAATGAATTTAATTTTCTGTATTTCACGCAATCATTAGCCAGTTTTAAAATGCTCGTATAACTTACTATTAAAATGGGGACTTACAGTTCATCGTGGAAGCCTAACCACTTCTCATTTCTGGCGTCTCCTCACATAGTTGAGAGGTGAAGGCTAGGTTAACACGAATACTAAAAGATCCAGGACCCAACCGGCATTCGATTCCTCGATCTCTTGGTTGCCAGTCAAGCGCTTTTTCGCTAGACCAACAGGCGCAACTGTTGGTAAAGTGCAGACGTATTTTCGCTAGTCCAGAACCCAATTCGTTGCGCGTGACGTTTGTGATTAGATAAACAGAGTGATTCAGTGATTATACTACAAAATTTCAAAGGTGGTGATGGGTAAATGTATTCAAATTCCTTCAAATGGCTGTGAGCACTATGGAACTTAACATCTGAGGTGATCAGTCCCATAAAACTTAGAACTACTTATACCTAACTAACCTAAGGACATCACACGCATCTGTGCCCGAGGCAGGATTCGAACCTGTGACCGTAGTGGTCACCCGGTTCCGGACTGAAGCGCGTAGAACCGATCGAGCACAGCGGCCGGTGTAAATGTATTAGTCAGAGGTAAGGGACCTTGGACCGGAAACGATCCAGTCGACTATTACAATTAAAAATCGTTGTGATACATCAGACAGAAGAATACTTATATTGTATCTAGGACTGTAGGGTAAGAAAATTTCACAGGTGGTAGTAAGTACCGAAACAAGAAAAGCCAAGTGCGCATGAGCTCTAAACTGCATAGCTTAAGAGCTATGAGCACTTGTTGAACTGCAATATTGTGGAGTACATCTCCTCTACTGCAAACTGTTTGGTTTCTATGTTTTTGGAGGAGGCGGTATGGACCAAAAAACTTAGAGCAGAAGATATGTGTTTGATTATACCGAAGATGAACAAGTGCTCATAGCACTTAAGGTATGCGTTTTAGAGCCCATGTTTACTAGACACTATTTCTTTGTTTCGATCCATACTCGTACCAGCTCCGAACGTTGCCTATCCTCTAATCTTACGAACAACAGTACAGGTACATGCATTCCACTGTCAGAGGTATGAGAACGATTTTCTACTCGGTCGTTTCCCCCTCCATTATTCCTAGAAGTGTGTATCATCATCAAGGAATCGTCCTGTATGTCTGTGGGTACACCACTGGACATTAAATCACTTATTCCAAGGAGAAAAAAATCTACGAGAGAAGTAATTGGTGGGTAAACTTCACCATGTTGGATTGTCATGCTAGACTCGGTGTTGTTTGCAACAAGAAGATTAGAGGTGTTTACTTCGCAGCACCGGATTCACGTTACCTATTTCCTTAATTCCATAACATATCTTATTCCGTTTACTTACTTTAGTAAGCTCTTTGATCACCGTAGGTACAAAGATAAACAACGTAACAAATTTACATGCCTCTCTATGTACATCATGTACCAAAAATTTCATTTCGATACATCGAACCGTTCATGAAATGGAGGAGCTGTTACGTCCTAAGTCACGCACCCTATATTTCAGGATGTATCTTGAGATGTATACTGCAGTAAGTTGCTTTTTCGTGTCATAGGATCATTGTGTATTTTATTAAACCAAATTACATAAATTTCTTGTTCCGGCCAGCAGCTTATTTTATCAGTCATAGTTTAGGAAAAGAACCAATTCTCATCACTTTCCTTCCACAGCATATGTAGTGGAATTTATCGATTAACAGATATTTCGTATCCGTGGCGCCATCGTCGGTTGGCCAAGTATTTAGTTCACTGCAGCTATATGTTGTGCAGGTGGGAGAAAAATATGGCAATTTGTCCCAACCACATCTCATCACGGTAAGTGTAAGTATGGAAGTAGTATAGTATACACATCTGGAAATCTATTCACGAAATGATAAATTGCAGATAAGAGTGAATTAATATCCTTCCCAGGAGAACATCCCAAGTCGTACATAATACTAATGTTTCTATTGGCCCCTAATCGTCAACAAAATCTTCTGTTTGCTCGACGTGAGGAAATACATGATGCCCCTTGCTGAGAAGGAAGAGGTAGATGCATCTGTTACGCAGAAGCGAAGTTTAATTGATATTCATCAATTGGACGTATTATGGCCATCAATTGTCACATTCATAGGGTTTCCCCGAAACTTTTGCCACTCCTTTGTAAGCAGCATGTTTGCTAAGAACACCGTTGTTGTTCTGAGTTGACCTGCATCTTTCAAAACTACATTATCTCTCGACTGTGCTCGTTAAAACTTGTGTCTGAGATCATATCTCGCTCTACAGCAACTAACCGAAGGCGGACCTTATGCTAGCACAAGGCTCCGTCAAACGGTATCTTTTTCTACCTCTTCGTATATACACAGTTTTACGTGGCACATTTTATATATGAACACAATATTTATTCAGTTCTCTCGGTGTCTGGAGACTCGAATGCTATGAAAAGGAAATACACGAATCACGTGATGAACGCCGAACTTGATTGCTCAAGTGTATCTCGGGAACTAGTCGCCAACAGGGATTCTCTTACCTTCGGGGTGAATTTCAACGTCACAGACTTGATCCTTAATCATAATTCTGGTTTTACGACATGTTCAGTAACTCTCGCATGCAAGTGATCGCAATAGCTCTCGCGGTATGCGATGACCCCCTGTGCTATCGAACGTTATATCTGCAGGAGTAATTAGGAAGCCCTGCGGGACTCGATGTCATAATCTGATTTACGGAGGAGCTTAATTAGACCGGTCAGTTATCTGACCAAATGAGGCGTAACGCTGCAGCAGAGAGCAACGTCGGTTCGCAATTAGCGGTTACCCTTTGAGGGAACATGCTACTGTTCTGCCGTGAGCGCCCTAAGAAATTCCGAGTTCATGAACTCAGCATGCTTCTTTTCTGTAGGATAGTTCGTATTACACTTCTTTAATTACAATTCTTTTTGAGTTTTATAAAATGTATATCGTTTTATTACTATTGTTTTAATATTTATTCTTTCAATAGGGTTTTTAATTATTAGTCCTAATTTGATTAGAATTTTGCTAGTTTCAACAGCAGTAAATGTCATGCAATGAAAAATGGAGTAAACGCAGTGTCCGACGCGGTGTTAAATCTTAAAAGTCAAGGTTCTAGACTGGAACTCTCAGCTGCGTGCCTCTCTCTCTCTCTCTCTCTCTCTCTCTCTCTCTCCTGTTGAGCTGTCGAACTAGATTCATAATCTTCCTTCCATTTGCTCCTAACCCCAACCTCTCTACCCCTTTCACACGAAACTTATTCATACTGAATCTACTGTCCTAGTGTACAGTCGGTATGCATACCTCTTTATCAAGAAGCACCATTCCAGCTTATATTCCATGGAAACAATCCACACATTATGTCTGAGACATTTTGTACTACACTTTTCCCCGAAGGTGTGCTAGCCTTTGACTAGTTTGGTTAGACAGTCTGTCTTTTTAAGGAGGCAGAGCTAAACAAATTAAAGCTTCTCAAGCATTCTTACAACTCTGGCTGAAGGAAACATTTTCTTCTGCAGTATTGATTCTAATTATATCTTCTATTACCGAGCCGTGAAACTCTTAAAATGACGATTTTGACCAATGCGATTTACTGTCGTTTGCATTTTGAGGGTGCATTCCTAAAGAAACGAGCTGAAGCCCTGCAAAAAATAAATTGTACTTTATGTCAAAACATTACGCATTACTGTTGAACAACTTGTGCCACAGCGACACAAGGTGTCGACTAGCCGTCTCGTAAATTTCCTGGGAGTGCGTTGTAAAGCAGTTCCGAACTTACTGCTTGTCGTCCTCATCTGAAGTGAATCGTTTGCCTCTCACTGCCGTCTTTAGTTCACCAAAAAGGGCTTAATCTCAGGCCGGGGCTACATGGAGGGTGAATAAGGACCTCACATCTGAATGCAGTGTGACGTTTCAGAACCGTGCATCGTTGGCCAACGACATCCGTCCATCGCTGAATCACTTCTGCCACACCTTGACCCTCACAACGGACGTGAAGTGTTTCTGCATACACTTTTGCTGTTCTTGGATGAATTTCTGTCACTGCAATCCTTAAGCAGTCATGAAATGCACTGCAGCCCTTTTCTCTTCTTTAAAATCCTCCATTTCTCTTTTCTCAGTACTAATGACTTGGGAAACGTTTGACCTAGAACGCCCCAAACCATACGACACCATTCCATCACATATGATATTTTAATAGAGAGAGAAAAAGTATCAAGGTATCAGTACCTAGGAGGGAAATTATACGTAATTCAATGACGTCAGTGTATCAGCCCATTTTCAATCAACGCCAAGAAACCTCTGCTTAAAATAATTATAATAGCCCAAAAACACAATACTACACACCTGATAGTGCTGATTTTAGTCGTAATAATGTAGATGCGGGGTTTCGATGAAGTGATTGACACAAATTGGAAGAAAACAGTGTGCACGCCTCACTAAAGCTAAGTTTCTGGATTCAAAATCAATTTCACATTCAAGCACTCCAATATCAAAGGCCGCACTAATTAAATTTTCAAATGACGACACGGCTATGTCAGTGTCATAATCTGCCTTTCTGCATCCGTACTGCAACGTAGCCGTATACCTTGGTGCACAATGATTGTAAACCACAGTGTACAGTTTCATGATAAAATAACGATCATGTAACTTCACTTGTTTCTTGACACATTGTGGTCTTACAAAATCTGCAGTTGCAATTTGTGATCATTTAGTTGTGAAATAAACCACACATAGCAGCAATACCAGGAAGTTCATACGTGGTATACTTTCCAGAGTTGCTTACCATCCAAAAGAAAAATGAGCATTTTGCACAGAAAATTTTAATCTTTATATACCATTTGATCATTTAATTTCAAAAATTTTCGGAACTATGAAATACTCTTTACGTATATTCACGATGAAGCGGTCTTGTTCCAGCATAAGGTGTATACAACCTTATTATTTTATACACGTTACCTTCAGATGTTCAAACAGTGTATTCCGTTCAACATCGTCAAAGCTTTCTCTAAAATGTTAATTGTATTCGGAGACTGTGAACACGATTGTACGTCTGCTATACAATTAACTAATACAAAAGAAAATTTGTGGCGGAACAGGACTCGAATCCGGGTATACCGCTTTAGACCAGCTCTCGCCTTAACCACTTTGGGTATCCATGCACGATTCAGGGCAAGCTCTAAACTTTCATATGTCCTAGTGTCTACGTCCCTTAGAGCTCGCACACAAATCGTACAATTCCCGCAATGGGAGACACGTGGTATTAGCTCGTCAGATTGCTTTTCTTTGACGTAAAATGCCCTAGAATAGTGTATGTATTTTACAGTGTCTCTAAATTTTGATGCAGCGTTCCTGTGGAAATACGTGCTTCGAACTATACAACCACTGTGAAATATAGACACTGGCCTACTGGCTTTCTCGAAAGCTACAAGTGCTATAAACGTAGGTTTGTCTTTTACTGAAGCTATGTTGTAAAAGGCAGAGGATCAATGTTTCTTCGCGTGTTCATACACATACATATCTGCGGAACCCAGTCTAATCTTCTCCTTGGCCAACATATACCAGTCCTTCCATTATTTTGCAAGTAACGCGTGTTAGTAGTTTGCAACCATGATAAACTGATGGTACGTAATATTCATACCAACATTAGGTGTAAGTGAAATTTCAATTTCTTCATGAAACATGACGAAATTAGCTTGTCTCATATAGTTTACATACCAGGTGTTATGGCTAAGGTCCGTTCTCAATAAAGATCTTAATAATTCTGAGGGAGTGTCTTCTATTCTAGATACCTTGTTTCGACTTAAATATTCTTTAAAAAATGTGATTTTATGTTGTAAGTGGAGCTGTGTTACCTGTGTTGCTCTGTCGCTATCTATGGCAGAGACAAGATGTGATCTGCAAATGTAGAATCGCGCCAGGCTTGCTCTTGTAATCGACAATACGAGTTTTCAGCAGAGACACAGTGGGTCCAGTGTGCGTACAAATAATTGACGACTATCAGCAGTAAGTCCCATAAAACGTTGAGCCGAAAATCATGCGAAAGTGCAAGTGTCTGTCGCATAGTGCCCTACATTAAATGCTACCACGTGGGATGTGCAGTACATGTTACTTCACGCACTTCACTCGCTCTGAACTCAAGTAATTGTTGCTTGAGAATAGCAAGTACAATGGAGACACATTAGGTTATCAGTTTGATCAGTTTATGTGAAACAAGATCCGTATCACTCTGTGAAGCGCGTCTCTGTTATACCGTCAAATCCCTCGAACTAGTGACTGACATGTATCTACGTATTAGTTCAATACGCCCGAACGTAATCCGTTACGAAAAACCAATCACGTTCCACCTGTTTAGCTGCGTTCTAAAGAGCTGTTGATACCTCGCGTCCGCTACGGGATATTCCCGTTTATTGGAAATGTCGGCAGCGCCAATTTGTGCGTGCGGCGTATTGCTGCTCTCGGCGCGGATTTGTCCGTAACATGCTTTCACGGCCTAACTGCCTCTTTGGTGACCAAACCGTATAATTCTACGTATCATGTTCGTAGTGCTTTTAAGCAGACGTCGTTTTATGGCGGGGATAATATCATTACACCGGCACGCTGCCTGCTTACCACCAGTACAGCGATAGCGTCCGTTCGCGAGTGATTCTCGATGGAAATAGCGCGTACCAAAATTAGATTCAGGCAGCAACGGAAATTTCTGAAACTCTGTTGCATGCCAGTTGCCAAATTTCTGCAAAACTTATTACATTTGTTTTAAGTGAAAGAGGAATACCACACTCGCACATCAATGTTCGTCAGATAATTTTGTGTCAAAACCTATGGATTAATAGTCACGTTCCTTCAAAAATCATCAAAATCTAATATTCCCCGCATTCCGAAATAATGAAGATAGTGACCAACACAGACTTCAGTAAGTCCAATACACAATTTAGTTTCAGGTCTATAAGCATACGTCTCCACTTTTCACCCCTGTGTCATCTGGGTCCAGGACAAATAGCCCATCATTCTCGTCACGTAAACAAACCGGCCACTTAGTCTAGTTTTCATATGTGAACAAATCGCTCATTTGTGCTCTTAAATTATGTTTATGCAAGGATATTTTAGGGCCATATGCTTTTAGTCTTACGTTACCATAATTTAAGACCAAAAATGGACGACTTGCCTTGACTGTCTCGTTTCTGAATAGCCCATTTGCAAACTTATCCTAATTTAGAAAACCTTCTCACTTGAGCTCGTAAGTTATGTTTTTGCAAGTTTAACATACGAGCAGATACTTTTAGCCTCTTCTCGGTTACAATAGTTTATGACTCTAAATCACCACCTTCCCTCCCCCACTCCTGTAGTTCCTCTGCAGACTAGGAGCAACATGCGACACCAACAAATGGTTCAAATGGCTCTAAGCACTATCGGACCTAACATCTGAGGTCATCAGTTCCCTAGACTTAGAACTACTTAAACTTAACTCACCTAAGGACATAACAAACATCCATGCCCGAGGCAGGATTCGAACCTGCGACCGTAACGGCAGCGCGGTTCCGGACTGAAGCGCCTAGAACCGCTCGACTGCAGCATCCGGCTGGCACCAACATGATGGCTGCCCAGCCCATAATGCATGACGTACAACAGCATGTCTTCACGAATTGTTTCCAGATCGTTGGATTAGACAGAGGACTTTTACCTTGGGTAGCCCGTTCCCTGGATTTGACGCCTGTAGACATTTTTTGTGGGGAAAGTTGAAAGACACTGTCTACAAGGACATACCATCTACTACCGATGATATGCAACGACGTTCTACTGCAACCTGCAGAAATGCTAGCACGTGTGCAGCATTCCTTCCATACCAGACTGGCAGCGTGTACCGCCGCTGCCGGTGGTCATGTTCAACATAGCTGTGATCGTCAGCTGTCTCGTTACTGGTCATGATCCACATAACTAGTGTATGGACCTTGTGTTGTTCTTTAGTGCGTGCTGCCACAGAGTCGATGTAGAAATTTTTCAAAATACGCTATCTCCTAAACGATCTGCACTAGAGTCCTGCAACAAACACCGCTGACATTCTAATTTACAGTACTTTTAGGTCGTTAATGTCAACAGGCAGTATTATATTTAAAAAAAGTATGTTTGCACAAAAAGTACTTCTAAGTATTATTACAATCCGTTCATTGGCTAACAGTCGCACCTCTGACCACCAGTCCGTCTGTGGAAACTGCACAACAATAGCATTTTCCATTCCTGCAATATTTCCGCTGCAAGATTTAGGTGATTCAGCCCGCATATACATACATAGTACAATGATCATAGGACCTCTCTACTTGCAGATATTTTTTGTTTCCCACTTACATTGGAGTGTAATCGCATTTGACAGCTTGTGCTTACACAGCTTTGTGTTATATTTATACATTACATGTGACTTCGAGAACTTATGTTTCCGTTACAGTAGATAGTTATCCCTCACTTAATTAACAGAATGTTAAGAATAATATAGTGATCGTAGTTACACAGTAGCCCTCCTAAGAGTCTTCAGGTGCATTTTCTCTTGTTCTTTGGTATATGCACACACCAAAAGAAACTTCATCACCTCGGGTCCGAGAGTTCCGGAACCTGTACAGAAAATTCGAATATAGATCAACATAAACATCATTGCCGCTCTTTTTATTGCTCATGAAAACCACACATTGCATGTTGTACCACCATACAGCGAGACCTTAAGAGGTGGTTATTCAGATTTCTGTACACACCGGTACCTCTGGTACCCAGTAGCATGTCCTCCTACATTGTTACATGCGAGTATTCGTAGTGGCATACTACCCGCAAGTTCATCAAGGCACTGTTGGTCGAGGTTGTCACACACCTCAACGGCGATCCCTCGGAGTGGTTGCTGGGTCACATTGTCCATAAACGGCATCAATCTATTCCAGGCATGTTCTATAGGGTTCATTTTTAGGGAACTGTAGCTGAGCAATGTCGCTATCCTGAAGGAAGTCATTCACAAGATGTGCACGATGGTGGCGCGATTTGTTGTCCATGAAGACGAATGCCTCGCCAATATGCTGCAATATGGTTGCACTATCGGTCGGAGAATGGCATCCACATATAGAACAGCCGTTACGGCGCCTTCCATGACCACCAGCGGCGTACGTCAGCCCCACAAATGCCACCCCAAAACAGCAGGGAAACTCCACCTTGCTGCACTCGCTGGACAATGTGTCTAACAAGGGGAGGCTGCCAATTGTGAAATTCCGATTCGATTCAAACTGCGCATAATAAAAGCTCATGGCCAGAGGTGTAATGTGGAAAAGCACCAAGATGCACCTCTCAGCCGTTGTCGAGAAAATCGACAGTTAAAAGAAACCGTTGCGGTGAAACACTCTCTACGATTTATAACTTTCTACAGCGTCGTAGCGGAGCGGTAAGCGCTCGGGTTCGTAATCCGAAGGTCGCCGGATCGAATCTCGCACCATGCAACCTTTTGTTTAATATTGGTTTTTTGTAATTCAAATGTGCATATATATATATACACACACAAACACACACACGCACACACACCCACACACACACACACACACACACACACACACACACACATATATATATATATATATATATATATATATATATATATATATATATATATATATATATATATATATTCAGATTAGATAATTCCCGGCAATCAGTTGCAACAATTATGCATATAATAAGTTGTTGACAGTCGTTTGTCGTGGGAAAACTGGCGACTTCCGCAAACAAAGTTGTATTTCACAAATGTTGTTAATTGTCTTCATAATGTTTACCACGTATAGTTAACGGAAGACGTAGAAACGATATTCCGAAACGAATACGTATAGTGTAAGTCAAACGTTCGAATTAGAGTAGAGACCCCCGAACACAAATCTGCTGTGGCAGGTATGAAATATAAACTCCGTTACTCGCTCGTTACACTTGAAGGACAGATGTTGAATGGGCCGAAACGAGCCGCCGCATAACAGCGTAGTTGCCTGCTAACTTCGAAAGAAGGTAGATGCGGTCGCTAGCGCAACTTATAACATCGTCGAAAATCAGTGCGTACGTGAGAGCTTTGTTACACCCTGTTAAACAGACGGAAAAATGGAGGCGGTACAATTGGAGAGCGATCCGGGCCCTTCGCATGAAAGTGATGTGATTCTATACACAGTGAAGTGGCGAAACAGCAATTGAAAGATGCGTTGGTGTATTTTGAAAGCCTCCTTCGTAGCAGTAATCGCATCGCAGCAGAACCGTCATCATCAATCAACGAAGAAGCCATGGTAATTAGGGAAGAAATGTTCCAGATTACGCTGCAAATGCTCGCTGAAAAAACCCTCGTTCATGATGAGGAAGTCATAGACATTAATGAAGTCGACAATAATAATGCCTACGAAGACGTTGAACGAGTCCCATTTCCAACGAATCATCAGACGAATACGAGCAGGACGAGAAGAAAAAAAAGAGTACGACTACATTTCTCTGGATTACAAAATTAGAGCTGTCAATCTGGCCAAAGAACATCCAGGATGGAGTCTCAAAACTCTACAAAAAAAGGAGTGCTCTCGTTTGACAAATATGGGCTATTTATCCAGGTGGGAAGAGCAAATCAAACGTTGCGGCAGCAAATTTGATAAATATTGTACCATCGATTCATGGGTGTATGATCGCTTCGTAGAAGCTCGACAAAACTTCCAGCGAGTTACTACCAGAAACCTGCAGCAGTGGGCCTTGGGCGCTGCAAGTCAGTTCCCAGATTTCAACTTCAAAGCTTCAAAAACATGGGTCACCGAATTTAAAAAGAAGCATGGGATTCGGCAACGGAAAATCACAAAATTTGTTTCCCGGAAAGAGACGGCTACCCAAGACGAAATTTTGGCCGCAGCGGAGACATTTCGGATCCAGACGTGAACGTTGATAACTAACTTTGAAAAAGATTTCATAATTAATACTGATCAAACAGTTACGTAAAGAGCTGTTCACAAATGTTATGACATGATGATAGAATATGATAATCTTATATATGATAGACAACACAGGTTTCGTATGTTTCTTATATAAACGATATTTTTATGTTTTGTTTGTCAGGGTGCCAGTACCAGTCCACGTTCAACAGAACTCTCGCCGAAAAAGGGTCAAAGGCTGTCCTGGTAACCCGACACGACATGAACAAGGTGACGCATTCGTATACAGCACAATATTCAATCACGATGTCTGGACGAGTGTTGCCTCTTGTTTTCGTATGCCTCCAAGAGTCCACAGGTACGTTTGGACCCAGAATACAGAAGACAGTTGATGAGTACGCCAAGAAGTATACCAACGTTGTCATTACATCCTCCAAATGCGGTAAACTAACAACGGGTTTGTTCATGGACTTCTTGCGTAATGCTTTGCAACCATACGTACAAAAGAAAGAATTTCTCCTCCTGATCGACTCTTGGGGTGGGCAAATGATGAGATGTTCCAGGACGATAAGAAGCTACCAACGTGCACTGTGAAAGTCATTCCTCCAAAGTGCACTCCTCTCGTCCAACCGTGTAACGTGTATTTTTACGGGCAGGTAAGAAATTTGATCAAGCGCCATCAAAATTGTGCTTTTTTAATCGAGCAAAACCGTGACATCAACTCCAGAGACGATTGTATAAAAATCCAATCCATCGTCCACCACCAATTGTCTTCTCCGATTTTTGCCGATATGATACGATACGCGTGGTATGCATCAAACCTGACGAACGATAGAACAATTTTTCAGAATGTCAATCAGGTGTGTTTTCCAACAGATAATTTAAAAAAACAATTGTTGTTTTAAAAACGCATCGTTTATAAGATGTGCTCGATGCCGTGCTGTTTTCTGCTTTCCATGTTTCTATAATAACTATCACTCTGGTTCGTGCGATACTCCAGCTACTTCTGGTCACTAATTGTCAATTATGTGCGAGTGTATACCGAACTTTTCAATAAATTGTATCCACTTCAACATTATTTGTGATATTGTGTTTAATTTCAAGTATTATTTTTTCACGACAAACGACTTTCAACAACTTATTATATGCATAATTGTTGCAACTGATTGCTGGGAATTATATATATATATATATATATATATATATATATATATATATATATGTGTGTGTGTGTGTGTGTGTGTGTGTGTGTGTGTGTGTGTGTGTGTGTCTGTGTGTCTGTGTGTGTGGGTGGGTATGTGTGTGTATACATTTGAATTACAAAAAACAAATAATAAAAAAGATTTACATGGCGCGAGATTCGATCCGGCGCTCTTCGGATTATGAACCCCAGCGCTTACCGCTGTGCCACGACGGTATAGACAACTACTACTAGTAGAGAGTATTTCACGGCAACGGTTTCTTTTAACTGTCGATTTTCTCGACAAAGGCTGAGAAGTGCATCTTGGTGTTTTTCCACATTACACCTCTGGCCATGAGCTTTTATTGTGCCCAGTATGAATCGAATCTGAATTTCACAATTGGCGGCCTCCCCTTGTAAGACTCATACTGACCGGAATTGCCTCCAAATACGTCTCCGACGACTGTCTGATTGAAGGCATATGCGTCACTCACCGGTGAAGAGAACGTGATGCCAATCCTGTGTGGTCTATTCGGTCCATCTATACCGCGCTGCATGGTGCCGTGATTGCAAAGATGGACCATGACATGGACGTCGGGAGTGAAGTTGCGCATCATGCAGCCTACTGCGTACAGTTTGAGTAGTAACGCGACGTCCTGTGGCTGCACGAAAAGCATTATTCAACATGGTGGAATTGTCTTCAGGGTACCTCCGAGCCATAATCCGTAGATAGCGGTCATCCACTGCAGTAGTAGGCCTTGGGCGGCCTTAGCGAGGCATGTCATCGACAGTTCCTCTCTCTCTGTATCTCTTCCACGTCCGAACAACATCGCTTTGGTTCACTCCGACACGCCTTGATGCTTCCCTTGTTGCGAGCCCTTCCTGGCACATAGTAACAATGCGGACGCGATCGAACCGCGGTATTGACCGTCTAGGCATGATTGAACTACAGACAACACGAGGCGTGTACCTCCTACTTGGTGAACGACTAGAACTGATCGGCTGTCAGACCCTCTCCGTTTAATAGGCGTTGCTCATGCATGGTCGTTTACATCTTGAACCGTCAAAGGGACTGTGTATGTGAGACAATATCCACAGTCTAACTTCTGGAGTTCTTGGAACCGGGGTGATGCAAAACCTTTTTTGATGCGCATATTTGCAGTTTCGTTACTGCTGTAGTAATGCCAAATAATTATCACTCATCACATCTATAACACAACTTCAAATGTTGATGAGAATCGTCAGTTTATCCCACTTATGAGGAACAAAAAATATTAATGCGCTTTACCAAATTAGTTTATTGCGACATTGGTTGATCGATAGGTATTACCAGAAACATTAAAACACGAGGAATAGGTGTTACTCCAGCAGACCAAAACGCATCGCACCCGATAGTAGCCACCACACAAGCTTATACAGTTAACACCTCACACTGCCAATCTATCCCTCTCAACTAAGTACCAAATGAGATCAAATTCGTAACCCAGACTTCCAAAGTTCCATTAACAGTCAGTATATCCCCTCGTTGATAGTGCATTGTATAGTAAACTCTCATGTTTTACTTTAGTAAGAATTATACATTTCTGAAAAACATCTGTACATACACAAAATAAATGAGATGAAACAGTGTGATTACCCACTACAACAGTGTTAAGGTGCTGTGCAAGACTATATGTTGCGTTTCTTAAAGGACATCATCTATGCAGCATGAGGTGCACTAGAAATATTTATTTGAAAAAAAAAAAAAACGGTTTTCGGGATTACAACCCATCATCAACGGCATCTGATACAGTGGAACAAACTAGTTTCCGTATTTCGATTTCTATAGAATTACAACTGTATAAATGGTAGCTGTTATGTACGACTATGTCTACTTACATATGCACCTCTGGAACAGGACATGCAAGTCAGTTAGTAGGACAAGATACGAAATCTGTCCTGTCACATAGTATACAGGATACCATGTGTGTTACGGTTGTCAGATCTTTGTAATGCTTGGGTAGCTCAGTTGGTGAGCACTTTCGCTTAAAATGGAAAGGTCCTAAGATCGAGACTTGGTCCGGCACACAGTTTAAATCTACTACGAAGCATCATTCCATGTGGTGTTTTCTAGTCTGTTGTCACGTTCTTGTCAATAGTGTGCTTTCGTGTAAAAATTTTATGCCTGCTACTTCGCCTAATTCATGTAGCTTAGCGGCACCATTTTAAGCTGATCTTCTCTCTGAAACGCGATTACTGTGTTACCAACGAAGAGTAAGGAATCTGTGATCAGATGGTACGTGAGACACATGTTAGCTCTTGTTTCTGGCATTTTGATACACATTTCCGGATTATTCACCCCAGAACTGAAATAAATACCACTGGTAAGCGACTGTCACCCGTTCTCATTCCTGTCTTGTTCTCATATCGTTCCAATACATATAACTAGAACTAATCTTTAGAATAGATCATTGTCTCCCATGATCACTTCTTTGGTCTGATGATCTGGGCTGCATTCCTCTATGATGTTAATTCCTTAGTTCTTTAATATGAAGCAGATGTTCAGTAACCAACTGGCTAATTGATTTTTTTTATGTTTGTCAGTTGAATATGGTTCGAGTTTTAAAGTTTTTTGCATTTTTGTTATCCAGTGAAAGTCATAAGAGCTCTGTTTTCATTCGATGTATCATTCTTCATATCTGTACACTGGCTAATTTTCAAACGTAATCCACAATAGTCGATGTGATACGCCAAAGAGGTTCTCTGTGTAAGGAATGTGATATTGTGTTTTCAGCTGCATTGTTGTTGTCAGGAACATTCAGAGCGAATTGAGTGACAGAGTCGGATGTTGCTCAGCCTACTAAACGACCTGGAAACTGCTAACGGAGCACAGAGATAGAGCACAGAATACAAATGCAAATTATGTCGAATTTTCGAACTATGATTTGGTGAAGATTAATTTGAGAACTGTAGAGATATTCATGTAATGTCACTGCATATGATTTGGTGAAGATTAATTTGAGAACTGTTGAGATATTCATGTAATGTCGCAGCATTGCTTACTTGCACGCAATTTATGCGTTTGAAAAACACTCCTATTCTTACAGAGCTGAGTTACGTTAGCGACAGTGTCGTTCAATGTTTAGAAATTTATTTATTCAGTTTTCATGGCTTAATTTAAAGACACTTTCACAGAACCATACTACACAGTTATTCCTTCAAAATTAGATTTGGAATTGTATGTAGATTTTTTTGTTCTGTAGTTTTGTGTATTGGAGTTGCAAGTCAAGCACTGTAACAGTCACATATTATAACAGTTCAATGCGCCACAGAAATTCACAGGATAGTTTCTCTAGAATACAGTTTTAGTTTTATATCGAAATAAACAGCAGCCAGCTACTGAAAAAAAATTAATTGCTTAATCGGTTTCAGGCACTAGGTGCCCTTCTGCATAAGGCTGTACAGAAAATGTACCGCAAATAAGCAGAAGTTGGTTAGAAACAAACACCGTCCGAACAGGCCTTGACAACGCAGCAGCACCGACTGGCCGCCGCATCGTCCTCAGACCTTAGGCATCACCGGACGCGGGTACTAAGGGGCATGTGGTCAGCATACCGCCCTCCCGGGCATCGCTAGTTTTCGTGACTGGTGCCGCTGCTTCTCACTGAATTAGTTACTCAGTTTGCCCCACAACGGCTGAGTGCATCCTGCCTGCCAACAACACTTGGCAGACCTGGACGGTGATCCATCGAAGTACTATGCAAGCCCGACAGTGCTTAACTTCGGTGATCTGACGGGAACTGGTGATACAACTGTGGCAAGCCCCTTCGCTTAGGCATTATAAAAGAACATCAAAATTAAAAATGAACTTAAAAAACTTGAATCTAAAGATAAAATGGTACATTCTTATAAGTATCCCATTATTTGGGAGCGTCAACAATAAGATGCATGCAGCATATCGCTGTGGTCCTGAAAAAATACAAGAGCAATAAGTAATATAATGATGAATCCATTACCGCAACAAGAGCTCGTAAATGCTTACATGTGGTTTATATGCTTGTAAGAAAATGGTATAAAAACCCAAACAAGTGCAGACGTCGTTCCAGAACTGGAGCTAATTAGCTAATAAAATGCGTATCTTGAAGTTGGTCTCAAGGGGTTAAAATACAATAAAATAATAAAACAAAAAATACACAGCTACAGTTATCACAAGTCATAAACAAAAGTGTAAGTGCGCATAAGCAGCGTAATAAGAATTATACACAGAAGTCCTAAACTGGTACAGGCATGCATATTCAAATACAGTGATTTGTAAACAGGCAGAATATGGCACTGCTGTCTGCGACGCCTATGCAAGGCATCATACATTGCGGCGGACTTGGGCAATTCCATTACGACAATGCGACACCTCAAAACTCCCGAACTGCAACAGAGTGGCTCCAGGAACAATCTTATGAGTTTAAACACTTCTGCTGGCCACCAAACACACAAGACATGAACATTATTGATCACATATGCGATGCTTGCAATGTGCTGTTCAGAAGAGATCTCAAATCCCTCATACTCATATGGTTGATGGACATCCCTCAGGATTCATGGTGTCAATTCCCTCCAGCACCATTTCAGACATTAGTTGGGTCCATACCACGGCAGGTTGAGAGGCCCCTACACGATATTAGGTAAGTGTACCAGTTTCTTTGGCTCTTCAGTGAATAAACACCTAAAAATAAGTAAACGTTAATAGCAACGACTAGTGGCACTATAAATGGGAAATATGGAAATTAGTCTCCAAACAGCTGTAGTGAAGGGGGAGCTATTTGACTGAGAAGTAGAGTCTCCGGTCTCGCAAACCGACAATCGTGGAGAGAGCAGTGTGCTCACCAAATGAGCCTCCAAACCCGCATCCAGTGACGTCTCAAGGCTGAAAATGACAGTCAGTACCATTGGGCCTTCCAAGGCCTGCTTGGAAGGAGTTTAGTTTAGTCTAACCAATGTTAAATTTTGGAAACTGACTATAGGGAAAGGCAGGGTGAACACAATTATACCATAGCCACCTGCCAGAATAAATACAGGTATCAAGCTCGTTTCGTGAAAGAACTGCAACTAGAGGCATTTATGCAGATTGTAAGGTACTGTAAGTTCTAGAACACATCGCTGGAAGTAATATCATTCAGCAGGTTCTAGCTCAATTCGTTTAGAAATAATTCGTTCCTCGTTTCACTCGCTCACTGGTTTTCTTTAAAAATGTACCCAGAAACTGCTGATTGATCCTACTATTGTCCAATTTTCAGGTCAAACTCAATTATTTTCATTAAAAAACGTACATTTTCTTGCAAAATACATCAAAAATTAATAGGAATGAATATTTTTTCCTATTAAATTCACATTGTTTTCATATTTAATTAATTTACTATATCCTCTTAAATTTTTCATTTTACAATTGTCACAAAGGTGAACAACTTTGAGTTTCTCAATTTTAGTCTTCTAACTATTAAAAATAAAAAGTGTTGGATTAGTAAAGTACTAATATTTCCAAAATCGACTGGACGAGTACTTCTTATTTAACACATTTTTAAAAATAAAATATGTGATGATTGGCTTTCCTTACTCTTCATGTATTCTAAAACACATTTTACATTAATTAATGAGCGTATGACATTGGTGGCTGGGAGACGCCTCGTGTGGTGGTTTGGCTGCCGCTCCACATGTTCTTTAACGCCACTACGGCAACTTGCGAGTGAATGAGGATGAAATGATGATGAAAGACACACAACATCCAGTCATCTCGAGGCAGAGAAAATCCCTGACGCCTCCCGGAATCGAACCCGGGACCCCGTGCGCAGGAAGCGAGAACGCTACCGCAAGACCACGAGCCGCGGACATTTTTATATTTATAATTACGTTTATCTTTGTGTGTTGGTTTTCTGTAAAAAACTATTTTTATCTTTAATTTCTTCACAAATTTTACATTTCTTTGTGATTATTATGTTTATCTTTGTGTGTTGGTTTTCTGTATAAAACAATTTTAATCTTCAATTTCTTCACAAATTTTACATTTCTTTGTAGATTAATCAGTTTTCTTGTTTTTCATTATTATCAATCGATACTGATATTTTCGAATGTTGTTCACTAGGAATCCATTGTAAATGGTTTTTGATACCAATATTTAGAAATATTTGTCCACATCCACAAGGAATTCCTTTTTCACTTTACACTTTTACATCGTATTCATTCATTCATTCATTGTCTACACAGTGTTGTTGAAACAGCTGGTTAAATCTGCAGGACAGATAAGGTAGTTGGAATTGTGGAAAGGAGCCAAAAATGAGTGGCTGTCAGTTACACTCGAACACACATAAATCTATTCAGTTGCCCATATATTACAGCGCAAATTTCCGAGCTTAACTATCGACTTAATACGTCACACAATCTTATGGCTTAAGGGCACAACCTCTTTAATTTTTAAAATGGCTGAAGGCCCATGATTTAAAACACAACTACAATAAATTTTCAAATTGCTGAAAGCGCCAGGTTTTATCGTTAAATAATATTTCAAATGCGGCTGAAGGCCCAAACAATCTAAGACTTGACGAGTAAGGAATTTTAAGACAGCTTAAGGCACATGATTGAAAAACACAACTACAATGAATTTTCAAAAGGCACAGGCCTCAAAGATCTATCCAAAAAAAAAAATATTTTAAATGATGCTGAAGATTCAAACAATACAAGACTTGACAAGTAAGGAACTTTCAACTTTAAATCGACTGAATGACCATTATTTAAAACCCAACTAAAAGAATACAAAGTCAAACCATCGGCTATGAGCCATTAAAATACACAATCAAACACCAATAAGAAAAGGCAGTACAGCCAGCGGCATTCAGAAGTTTCTGGGGGTCAGTCTGCACTTGAAATATTAACGTTCGCTTAGAGGAGACAGGTAGTCAGCCCAACTATATCCGATCCACAGGCAAGCCAACCAAGAGACAGTCAACGGATCCACCGACAAGACGACTTTCTTTCCACTGCACCAGTACACAAGGAACTCCTATGACACAATGTAAAAGGCATAGTCACCCACAACCAAGTATGCATAAGCTGTCAAAACTGCACACATGTGTTGGATAGTGACAACACGGTGATGAAAAGACACTGCCTGAAACTTATGTCAGCGGCCAGGACAGGTAACCGGAACGCTAATGGCCACAAAGAAAATTCCGCTGGTGCACTTGGACTTCAAATAACCAAAATACAGTTAAACGTCACCGGATAGTGGCTAAACTTTCGCCATTTCGAACACTCACTGTTGCTCACGGGAATACCCCCAACAGCCATGCATGAAAACCAAATGGACAATGTGAACGTACTCGTTTCAGTAATCAAATCACCACTCAACTTTGTTGTCCTGGGTCAGTGAGCTACGAACCTCGTAGCAATAGGATCAACTCCCGCACACTCCGACACTGCGTAGAGAGTTCCAGCGGGCTTGGCAAACAGCACCGTGTGGAGATTTCCTGGCTGATCCACCCCAACCGATCCACTGCCACACACCGGCTAGCCGGAAACTATAAGCACCAGCCCAAAGATAGTACAATATTCCAATATCGATGCACACCACTGCTGCCACACGTAAAAAGAGAAAGAACAACAGTATAACTGCAATAACCACAGGAAACGAAATGCAGAGTAACAGTCAAGGTTTAAACCAACGTGCAAGCCAGGGCCAGCAGGGCTTAATTGTGCAATCATATTTTGTGTATTTTTGTGAAGTAAAATTATCGATAGTTCTGTCAGTCTTACAATATTTACACAATTTATATTTAAAAGTTTACATTTATTTAAAAAATTATTAGATTTTTATAAAAAATTTTGATTTTTGTAACGTATCTTTCAATATATTTATTACCTAAGGAGTTAATTCTGATGATTTATTACAGACTTCACCAAATAAAAATAAATTACTTGTACCAGCTTTAACTAATTTTTTGTGAATTCATTATATTCATGAAAAGTTCACCCTGGAAAAAATACAATAATTCACTAACATATCTGAATGAAGCCTTTAATGCTGTAGGTAAACCTGGAACTTGTCTACTGATATGAACAATCCTGGCTGAGGAACATCCACAGCTGAATAATATACCAGGGGCTGAAAATAAAACTACAGTTGTAAGGTTCTTTTACTATCACATGACCTTTTCGGGGCTCTTATACACTCCTCTTCAGGCATCGTACTGAAAGTAGCAAGAGGTGGGAGATGCAGCAATACACATGAAAAACAAGAAATTCATAAAAATATTTCAAAACTGCCACACATAATTCACATCACTAAAAGCATATGCAAAACAGTAAAAAACATAAATAAACAAAAAAGCCTTTAAGAATTAAGAGAACATTTCATAAAAACAGTATCTTGGCCTGTTTCTTGAATGTCTCTGTGCACTGCTGTCCTCTAGCAGATGAAAGTTTGAATTACGTACCGACTGAATCTGTTTCAGACTACCTGCTACTGTGCACACATGAGTAATTCTCCCGATACACAGGCTCTAGATAGGAGCAATATTAGAATGAAATTTTTACTCTACAGCGGAGTGTGCACTGGTACGAAGTTTAATATCAGGAAGTTTCATATCAGCGCACACTCCGCTGTAGAGTGAAAATTTTATTTTAGAAACATCCCCCAGGCTGTGGCTAAGCCATGTCTCCGCAATATCCATTCTTTCAGGAGTGCTAGTTCTGCAAGGTTCGCAGGAGAGCTTCTATAAAGTTTGGAAGGTAGGAGACGAGGTACTGGCAGAAGTAAAGCTGTGAGTATCAGGCGTGAGTCGTGATTCGGTAGCTCAGTTGGTAGAGCACTTGCCCGCGAAAGGCAAAGGTCCTGAGTTCGAGTTTCGGTCCGGCACACAGTTTTAATCTGCCAGGAAGTTTCAGGAGCGATATTCTTTACTTCTTGAACTGCATCCTTAGCTTGACCTATCATTTTCTCTTTCTCTTCTTCATATTAATTCGATGCATCTTGTATTTCTGATTCACTTAATGTGTAGTCATACCACAAATATCATCTCCAGACCAATCATGTAGCCGGCCGCGGTGGCCGAGTGGTTCTAGGCGCTACAGTCTGGAATTTGTTCTTTCAATTTTTCAGCTTTCTTTCTACTTCGTTTAGCTTTTTTTTGACGATCTGTGGGTTGTACTTCATAAATATGTAATAGTGATCAGTAAATATTAATAAATTAGTTTTCAGTGTTTAACATTCTAGTTTATCGTTTATGTTATGTTTAAGCATCTAGTTCTAAATTTTACTTCTGAATTTATCTTCATTTGG